>NC_058084.1:154780806-154986600 GCF_014858855.1 Bufo gargarizans
CTTAAAACCAATTTTACAAACGTTATTAACCCTTTAGGTGTTCCACAAGAATTAAAGGAAAATGGAGATGAAATTTCTAGATTTCACTTTTTTAGCAGATTTTCTATTTTATTAATTTTTTTTCTTTAACACATTAAGGGTTAACAGCCAAACAAAACTCAATATTTATTACTCTGATTCTGCGGTTTACAGAAACACCCCACATGTGGTCGTAAACTGCTGTACGGGCACACGGCAGGGCGCAGAAGGAAAGGAATGCCATACGGTTTTTGGAAGGCAGATTTTGCTGGATTGGTTTTCTGAACGCCGTATGTTTTTTATTTTTCTACCGATCGTCTTGTGCAGGGGCTCATTTTTTGCAGAAAGAGTTGAGGTTTTTATTGGTACAATTTTTGGGTACATAAATTTTTTTGATCATTCATTATTACACTTTATGGGACAAGGTGGCCAAAAATTGGCTGTTTTGGAATAGTTTTTTTTTTTTTTTTTTTACAGCGTTCATCTGAGGGGTTAGGTCATGTGACAGTTTTATAGAGCAGATCGTTACGGACGTGGCAATACCCAATATGTATACCTTTTCTTATTTATTTAAGTTTTACACAATAATAGCATTTCTGAAACCAAAAAAATGATGTTTTAGTGTCTCCATAGTCTGAGAGCCATAGCTTTTTATTTTTTGGGCGATTGTCTTAAATATGGGCTAATTTTTTGCGGGATTAGGTAACGGTTTGATTGGTACTATTTTGGGGTATATACGCCTTTTTTGATCGCTTGGTGTTGCACTTTTTGTGATGTAAGGTGACAAAAATGGCTTATTTTTTTACACCGTTTTTATTTTTTATGGTGTTTATTGGACGGTGTTGATGATGTGATATATTTATAGAGATGGTCGTTACGGATGCGGTGACACCTAATATGTGTGTTTTTTTTTTTGTTTTGTTTTTTTATAGGAAAAGGAAATTTATTTTTTACATTTTTATTTATTTATTTTTACTTTTATTATTTTCACTTTTTTTTTTTTTATCAGTTCCCTCTTGGATCTTGAAGATCCAGTGGGGCTGATGATTGTACTATACTTTGCAATGCTCTTGCATTGCAAAGTATAATACAATCAGATGCCTGTAGGTGGCAGCACTGGACGCCTATACCATGGCAACCGGACGCCTTTGCAAAGCGTCCGGTTGCCATGGCAACCATCGGGCGCTGCGATCGCAGCAGCCCTGATGGTTCAGAGAGAGGGAGCCCTCTCCCTCTATTAACCCTATGGATGCCGCAGTAGCGGCATCTATGGGGTTACAGCAGTGTCAGCATAGAGCTGACACACGCTGCTGATGGCGGCGGCTCAGGAATGGAGCCGCCGCCATCACACACAGAAGGGGGACCGCATCGGGGGCAGGGGACGGGGCATCGCTGGAAACTGGGGAGAGGAGAGGGGGGCAGCATTTCATTATTTACAGGAAGGGGCTGCAGGAAGGGGCGGACCGCATCGGGAGGAAGTAGCAGGAGAAGATGATGGACAAGGGGGCGCAGGTCGGGGCAGGAGGGGGCGGACCGCATCGGGGGGGGCAGGACAAGAACGGGGCACAGATCGGGGGCACGGGGGCTTCAGGACACATTACCGATTTCAGGCTCTGATCTGCAGACCGCAGATCAGAGCCTGAAACCGGCATTTTTTTCACACAGCGATCCGATTAGTTAGTCTGCACAGACTAACCAATCGGATCGATTGTCGGCAAGGGGCCACTCTGATTGGTCCCTTGCCGGCATTACTGCACTGTATGCTGTCCGTGACAGCATACAGGGCAGGGGCAGAAGCTTTAATCCAAGCGCTTTGCAGCGCTTGGATTAAAGAGCTGCCAGAACGTATATATACGTGGTAGCTGCACGGGGTATGTGCAGCTATCACGTATATATACAGATTGCAGTCGTGAAGGGGTTAAACCCGAAAATTTTGAAATAAAAGTTCAAGTCCATAAATGGCGGATCCGTTTTTGCAATGCATTTTTTCATTGTGATCAAAATCCTGATCAGGATTCAAATGTAATCCGTTTTCACACGTTTTTCCGGATCCGGCGGGCAGTTCCAGTGTCTGAATTGAACGCCGGATTTAAACAACGCTAGTGTGAAAGTAGCCTAAACTGAAACAGGATGTTTTTCAGCTGATCCAAATTTTAGGACCACATGCCTTTAACCACCTCCGGACCGCTTAACGCAGATGTGCGGTCCGGAGGTGGCAGCCCTGCGCAGAGTCACGCATATATGCGTCATCTCGCGAGGTCCGGGATTTCCTGTGAACGCGCGTACACAGGCGCGCGCGCTCACAGGAACGGAAGGTAAGCGAGTGGATCTCCAGCCTGCTAGCGGCGATCGCTCGCTGGCAGGCTGGAGATCCGAATTTTTTAACCCCTAACAGGTATATTAGACGCTGTTTTGATAACAGCGTCTAATATACCTCCTACCTGGTCCTCTGGTGGTCCCTTTTGTTAGGATTGACCACCAGAGGACACAGGTAGGTCAGTAAAGTCGCACCAAACACTACACTACACCCCCCCCCCCGTCACTTATTAACCTTTTATGAACCCCTGATCACCCATGATCACCCCATATAAACTCCCTGATCACCCCCCTGTCATTGATCACCCCCCTGTCAGGCTCCGTTCAGACGTCCATATGATTTTTACGGATCCACGGATACATGGATCGGATCCGCAAAACACATGCGGACGTCTGAATGGAGCCTTACAGGGGGGTGATCAATGACAGGCGGGTGATCACCCATATACACTCCCTGATCCCCCCCTGTCATTGATCACCCCCCTGTCATTGATCACCCCCCTGTAAGGCTCCATTCAGACGTCCGTATGATTTTTACGGATCCATGGATACATGGATCGGATCCGCAAAACACATGCGGACGTCTGAATGGAGCCTTACAGGGGGGTGATCAATGACAGGCGGGTGATCACCCATATACACTCCCTGATCCCCCCCTGTCATTGATCACCCCCTTGTCATTGATCACCCCCCTGTAAGGCTCCATTCAGACGTCCGCATGATTTTTACGGATCCATGGATACATGGATCGGATCCGCAAAACACATGCGGACGTCTGAATGGAGCCTTACAGGGGGGTGATCAATGACAGGCGGGTGATCACCCATATACACTCCCTGATCACCCCCTGTCATTGATCACCCCCCTGTCATTGATCACCCCCCTGTAAGGCTCCATTCAGACGTCCGCATGATTTTTACGGATCCATGGATACATGGATCGGATCCGCAAAACACATACGGACGTCTGAATGGAGCCTTACAGGGGGGTGATCAATGACAGGCGGGTGATCACCCATATACACTCCCTGATCACCCCCTGTCATTGATCCCCCCCCTGTCATTGATCACCCCCCCTGTAAGGCTCCATTCAGACGTCCGCATGATTTTTACGGATCCATGGATACATGGATCGGATCCGCAAAACACATGCGGACGTCTGAATGGAGCCTTACAGGGGGGTGATCAATGACAGGGGGTGATCAGGGTGATCACCCCCCTGTCACTGATCACCCCCCCCTGTAAGGCTCCATTCAGACGTCCGTATGATTTTTACGGATCCATGGATACATGGATCGGATCCGCAAAACACATGCGGACGTCTGAATGGAGCCTTACAGGGGGGTGATCAATGACAGGCGGGTGATCACCCATATACACTCCCTGATCACCCCCCTGTCATTGATCACCCCCCTGTAAGGCTCCATTCAGACGTCCGCATGTGTTTTGCGGATCCGATCCATGTATCCATGGATCCGTAAAAATCATACGGACGTCTGAATGGAGCCTTACAGGGGGGGGGTGATCAGTGACAGGGGGGTGATCACCCTGATCACCCCCTGTCATTGATAACCCCCCTGTAAGGCTCCATTCAGACGTCCGCATGTGTTTTGCGGATCCGATCCATGTATCCATGGATCCGTAAAAATCATACGGACGTCTGAATGGAGCCTTACAGGGGGGGTGATCAGTGACAGGGGGGTGATCAGGGAGTGTATATGGGTGATCACCGCCCTGTCATTGATCACCCCCCTGTAAGGCTCCATTCAGACGTCCGCATGTGTTTTGCGGATCCGATCCATGTATCCATGGATCCGTAAAAATCATGCGGACGTCTGAATGGAGCCTTACAGGGGGGGTGATCAATGACAGGGGGTGATCAGGGAGTGTATATGGGTGATCACCCGCCTGTCATTGATCACCCCCCTGTAAGGCTCCATTCAGACGTCCGTATGTGTTTTGCGGATCTGATCCATGTATCCGTAAAAATCATACGGACGTCTGAATGGAGCCTTACAGGGGGGTGATCAATGACAGGGGGGTGATCAGGGAGTCTATATGGGTGATCACCCCCCTGTCATTGATCACCCCCCTGTCATTGATCACCCCCCTGTAAGGCTCCATTCAGACGTCCGCATGTGCTTTGCGGATCCGATCCATGGATCCGTAAAAATTATACGGACGTCTGAATGGAGCCTTACCAGGGGGGTGATCAATGACAGGGGGGTGATCCGGGAGTCTATATGGGTGATCACCCCCCTGTCATTGATCACCCCCCTGTCATTGATCACCCCACTGTCATTGATCACCCCCCCTGTAAGGCTCCATTCAGACATTTTTTTGGCACAAGTTAGCGGAAATTTTTTGTTTGTTTTTGTTTTTTCTTACTAAGTCTCATATTCCACAAAAAATAAAAAATTATAGGAACTCGCCGTGCCCCTCACGGAATACCTTGGGGTGTCTTCTTTACAAAATGGGGTCACTTGTGGCGTAGTTATACTGCCCTGGCAATTTAGGGGCCCAAATGTGTAAGAAGTACCTTGCAATCAAAATGTGTAAAAAATGGCCTGCGAAATCCGAAAGGTGCACTTTGGAATATGTGCCCCTTTGCTCACCTTGGCTGCAAAAAAGTGTCACACATCTGGTATCGCCGTACTCAGGAGAAGTTGGGGAATGTGTTTTGGGGTGTCATTTTTCATATACCCATGCTGGGTGAGAAAAATATCTTGGTCAAATGCCAACTTTGTATAAAAAAATTGGAAAAGTTGTCTTTTGCCAAGATATTTCTCTCACCCAGCATGGGTATATGTAAAATGACACCCCAAAACACATTCCCCAACTTCTCCTGTGTACGGCGATACCAGATGTGTGACACTTTTTTGCAGCCAAGGTGGGCAAAGGGGCACATATTCCAAAGTGCACCTTTCGGATTTCACCGGTCATTTTTTACACATTTTGATTGCAAAGTTCTTCTCACACATTTGGGCCCCTAAATTGCCAGGGCAGTATAACTACCCCACAAGTGACCCCATTTTGGAAAGAAGACACCCCAAGGTATTCCGTGAGGGGCATGGCGAGTTCCTAGAATTTTTTATTTTTTGTCGCAAGTTAGTGGAATATGAGACTTTGTAAGAAAAAAATAAAAATAAAAAATCATCATCATTTTCTGCTAACTTGTGACAAAAAATAAAAAGTTCTATGAACTCACTATGCCCATCAGCGAATACCTTAGGGTGTCTACTTTCCGAAATGGGGTCATTTGTGGGGTTTTTCTACTGTCTGGGCATTGTAGAACCTCAGGAATCATGACAGGTGCTCAGAAAGTCAGAGCTGCTTCAAAAAGCGGAAATTCTCATTTTTGTACCATAGATTTTAAACGCTATAACTTTTACCCAAACCATTTTTTTTTGCCCAAACATTTTTTTTTATCAAAGACATGTAGAACTATAAATTTAGCGAAAAATGTATATATGGATGTCGTTTTTTTTGCAAAATTTTACAGCTGAAAGTGAAAAATGTCATTTTTTTGCAAAAAAATCGTGACATTTCGATTAATAACAAAAAAAGTAAAAATGTCAGCGGCAATAAAATACCACCAAATGAAAGCTCTATTAGTGAGAAGAAAAGGAGGTAAAATTCATTTGGGTGGTAAGTTGCATGACCGAGCGATAAACGGTGAAAGTAGTGTAGTGCCGAAGTGTAAAAAGTGCTCTGGTCATGAAGGGGGTTTCAGCTAGCGGGGCTGAAGTGGTTAAAGGGCTTCTGTCACCCCACTAAAGTCTTTTTTGGCTTCTTATAATCCTTATACTGTGATATATTAATTTATAATGCTATTACTCATTTTGGTTCAGTAGTTAATAAAAAAAACCTGACTTTTATAATATGTAAATTACCTTGCTACCAGCAAGTAGGGCGGCTACTTGCTGGTAGCAGCCGCATCCTCCTTTCATAAAGACGCCCCCTCCTCATGTTGATTGACAGGGCCAGCAAACGCGCTTGTCTTCTGGCTGGCCCTGTCTGCATTCAAAATCTGGTGCCTGCGCCGTACCTGTCTTCAGTCGGCGCAGGCACACTGAGAGGAGGACGCTCGCTCGTCCGCTCCATCCTCAATGCGCCTGGGCCGGGTGTAGATGTGACACATTGAGGATGGAGCGGCCGAGCGAGCGTCCTCCTCTCAGTGCGCCTGCGCCGACTGAAGACAGGTACGGCGCAGGTGCCAGATTTTGAATGCAGACAAGGCCAGCCAGAAGACAAGCGCGTTTGCTGGCCCTGTCAATCAACATGAGGAGGGGGCGTCTTTACCTACACATCGCTACAGCCCTTCGGGATCCAGCCTTAGAGGACGACTCGACCGACAGGTGGCAGACTAGCTTGCCTTAACTGCAGATATCGACACTCTGAGGAGCGATGAACCCCTTGACTACTGGGTGTGTAGGCTTGACCTGTGGACTGAGCTATCCCAGTTAGGGATAGAACTTCTGGCCTGCCCCACTTCAAGTGTCCTGTCAGAAAGGACCTTCAGTACAGCAGGAGGTATTGTCACTGACAAAAGAAGTCGCCTCTGTCAAAAAGTGTTGATTACCTCACCTTCATTAAGATGAATGAGGCATGGATCCCGAAGGGACTGACAGTGGGGGATATGTTTGACTAAAAAAAGGCCTGATGACATGCCTTGGCCTCAAAATGGTCCCCACGCTGCTGTATTTAATGTCTGCATACCGGATGAATTCTCGTGAATTCTCCGCCACTAACTAGGGTTCAAGCCGCAATGTTTTAGTCATCTTTCTGCCTGGAAAACATCAATTTTTCCTGGCCTCTGGTGTTGCACTGTGGCTGCAAAAACAAAACAAAAAAAAAGGCACATACAAGTGTCAATTCCCCTTCGTGATCGTTACCCTGTTGTGGTATTGGGGCTTGCGTATCACAATGAAGCGATCGTCACCTCTATGAGTGTGTTGGCAATGTTTCCACACCCCAGATGATAAGGCCATTGCTTCATTATGATCAGACCAAAAGTGATTGGCTGAATAATTTTCCATAGAAAAAACATTAATTTTCTTTTTTTGTTTTTTAAAGTTGTATGGGTTTTTAATACATAAAATAAAAATAAAAAATCATAATAAAGTCTCTTAATAGTTTATTAGAAATAATGCAGACAATTTAAAAAATCCCCATTATTTCCAATACAAAGCAAGTACAAAGCTCAGAACTAAATTATTTCAAGATGTCATAATGGTTCTTTAATTCGACAATGGTTAATCAATTTGACACACGTTCCCGGATAGGGGATGTAACAGGGATTAAACTGATAGGAATAGGACTAGTTAAGGCACCACTCATATAGGGTGTCACAGCACATTGCTCCGTGTATGCGGAGTGCCCCAACTTGGGAGTAAGAGGACCGACCAAGCTGCTTTTTCCATCTCCCGGTTTCTAAAATCAATTCAGTTTGGTGTATCAGAGTTTGGTCTGTCACTGTGAAGGCAGTTGAAGATACCCGGCCTAAATTTTTTTTCACAAAAGGCAATCCCACCCTGATATGGGACGTAATAGGGATTAAACTGATGAGAATAGTACTACAGAAAATTCCACTCATATCGGGTGTGACAGTAAATTGCACGGCGCAGACGCAGTGACCGTGGATTCATACAAAGGGGAGGGAGCCAGCGTTTTTTTAACCATCTCCCCGTTCGAAAAATCAATTCAATTCACCTTTTGGGGACCCTTGGTGTTGTACGTGGCTGGGTGGAGGAAGAAACCTTCAATGACATCAACGGGACATGGCTAGCTTGGTATCCAACCTTGTGCAAATAGGGAGTTTGCGTTTGGGTAAATGGACTGTTTGCGGTTGTTTGTGGTGCATTAAATAGGGAGTTTGGTCTGTCAATATCCGTGAAGCGGGCGTAACCCTTACACTACCTAATCGATACAACATCATACCTGATCGTATACACACATTGGATGTTTTAAACCACGTTGTTCAAAAAATTTTAGGATTTAGGATCCAACTCTGCGTCAACTATGCAATTTTCAATGGGAGTTTTGCCATGGATCCCCCTCCGGCATGCCACAGTCCAGGTGTTAGTCCCCTTGAAACAACTTTTCCATCACTACTGTGCCTAGAAAGAGTCCCTGTGGGTTTTAAAATTCGCCTGCCTATTGAAGTCAATGGCGATTCGCCCGTTCGCGAATAGTTGCAAAAATTTGCGTTCACCGTTTGCGAACGGAAAATTTTATGTTCGCGACATCTCTAGCAGAGACACGGAGCATTAACATGATTGATAATTACCCGCACGTGATCCACTCGTGTGAAAGAGCCCTTAGAAGTAGAGAAAGGCTATGTCGAGGCCTGGGGGAGCCGGAGCATCAGACGTATGGTATGAACTGTGATATAATAATAATAATCTTTATTTATGTAGCACCAACATATTCCACAGCACTTTACAATACAGGTTTTCATGTACAAACGGTCAAAAATAACAAAGCAACAGACAAGTCAATAATTAGAACAAGAGGAATGAGAGCCCTGCTCGCAGGAGCTTACAATCTATGGTGGACACTGGGTGGTAGACCCTGGTCCTGATAGTTAGGGAGAATTACTGCTTTTTTGGATTGGTATAGAATTTTTGCAGTACATAATGGAACACTTTAATATTACACCACAAAAGCGGTAATTTGAGTCAGTACATACAAAATCTAGCATCTTTGTAATGTATTTTCACAACATCTTTTCATTTTCTTTCCACTTTTTTCTGTTCATTTTTATTTTTGCAGAGAGATTTTCTTATAGCTTTATCCTTATTTTAATGATGGCTTATGTATATTAAAACACCCTGCAGCTCAGCTCATTAATGCCTGAACATCCAAAATGTCTGATTAACATTTGAATACCAAATACTTGCCTAACTGCAGGAAGCATTAAGGTGTTAATGAGCAAATTAGATCACAGCCCACTCTCAACAGTGTATTAGGTCACACTAAAAGTCTGATATATAGGGAAATATAAAATTTAAAAGTACAGATACATTATAAGAACTATAGAACTGTTAAGTTTTTTTAGACAGTTATTACGCTGTCCCTTGCCACCAATATTTTTCAGGGTGTGCAGTCCTAGCCTTACACCAGCATGTGTCCCGTAACATCACCTGTGCCCTGACCAATGCAGTTATTGGGAAGGTCCACTTAACGAATGACACATGGACAAGTGCTTGTGGCCAGGGACGATACATTTCCCTGACGGCACACTGGGTTAACATTGTGGAGTTGGGAGCGAGTCGTACCATTGGATTGCACAGGTGCTACCGACGCCAAGGATTATGGGCCCTAATTCCATCAGGGTTTCCACCCCCACCTAAGTTAGTGGCTACAAACCCCCCTTCTCCTCCTTCATCTCCTCATCCACTTCCACCTCTAAATTATCATCTTGAAGCACCAGTCAGCCATCAGTCAGTAGCTGGAAGCAGTGTAGCACTGCAGTGAGGAAGCAGAAACAGGCCATGCTTAAACTGATCTGCTTAAGTGACAAACAGCACACTACCGCCGAGCTGTGGCAGGGGATAAGGGACCAGAATCAACTCGCCACTCAACCTAGAACCAGGCATGGTTGTGTCTGATAATGGCCATAACTTGGTGGCGGCTTTGGAGCTCGGAAAGCCCACACACATACCATGGCTAGCCCACGTGTTCAACCTAGTGGTTCAGCGGATTCTCAAAACCTACTCCAATTTGCCTGAGCTACTGGTGAAGGTGTGCGCGTGTGTGCCCATTTCCGCAAGTCATCAACAGCTTTAGCCAGTCTGGCAATGCTGCAGCAGCGCTTGCAATTGCCAGGTCACCGACTGTTGTGCGACGTGAGAATACACTGGAACTCCACGGTCCACATGTTGGCCAGGCTTTGTGGGCAGCAGAGGGCAGTAGTGGAACACCAGCTGCAACATGGTCGTCGCTTTTCCAGTCGGCTGACGGGCATCTGTGGGGTTTTTTGCAACTTTGAGAAATCAACACAGATGTGAGCGGCGATGCTGCTATTATCAGCGTAACCATCCCACTTCTGTGTCTACTCAAACGCTCGCTGCTCACAATGAAGGTGGACGCTTGGCATGTGGAAGATATGGAAATGGGGCAAAACAGTACATAGGGTGATAGCTAGACCACCCTCCGTTAATCTTCTCAGCACAAATTGGATGATGATGATGAGGAGACAGTTGCCTCCGCTACAGAGGGTAGTACTCATAGCAGGTTTATTTAATCTGTTTAGCATGGATGGGCCAAAGAGGAGTAAGAAGATGAGAAGATTGAGAGTCAGCCTCCTGATGAGGACATCAAAGTCTTGTCTGTTGGGACTCTGGCAGACATGGCTGACCTTGTGTTATGCTGCTTTTCCTGTGACCCTCGTGTTATACACATTTTGGCCAACACCGATTACTGTTTATTCACCATTCTCGACCCCGGCTACAAAGAAAACTTATTATCTCTCATTCCTGTGGTGCAGAGGACTAGCAAAATGGTGCAATGCCAGAAGGTTCTTGTGGAAAAATTGCTCCAAAAATTTCCAGCTGACAACGCTGGCGGCAAGGTACGTAGTTTCTTGGGCAACTGAGGAGGGGAGGGGAGGGGAACACACAGCAGTTCCAACAGATGCAGGGCAACACTCTCCAAGGCCTGGGACAATTTCATAACACCACGCCAGCACCTAAACCCTGATGCGCGGCCTAGTGTCACAAGGAGGGAAAAGTTTTGGAAGATGGTGAAGGAGTACATAGCAGACAGTGTCAGCATCCTCAGTGATCCCTCAGTGCCTTTCAACTATTGGGTGTCCAAACTGGACATGTGGCACGAACTGGCACTCTACGCATCGGAGGTGATGGCCTGCCCTGCTGCTAGTGTTTTGTCAGAGCGGGTATTTAGTGCTGCTGGCGGCATAATAACTGATAAGGGCATACGCCTGTCAACTAAAAATGCTGACAGGTTTACTCTTATCAAAATGAACAAGGCCTGGATTGCCCCTGACTTCTCTGGTGGAGTAGAGAAGTCAGGGGCAATCCAGGCCTTGTTCATTTTGATAAGAGTCATAAAAGCTACACTTTAAATGTAGCTTTTATGGTGTATTGAATACATTGTATTTCCATGCATCCCTTCCGAAAGGGTATATGGTTCAATCTTCCTTTTCTCGGCCTCCTTCTCCATAATATCAATATCCTTTTTAAGCTGCCTCGATCCTAATGTCTTAGAGGGTCAGCTCAGCAACAGACCCTCACCCCTAATGTTTTAGAGGGTCACCAGCAGACCCTCGCACATAATGTTTTAGGCCGTCTTTAACAAATAATTTTATTTATATTTTTCAATTCCTCAGGGCCGCACCGCAGATAACCACAGGCTGCGTGGACCTGGTTCTAGTTGCTGGTGGGGGGGGGGGGGGGGAGGGGCAGTAGTAGATGAGCACTTCCATTGAGGAAGCGCTAATCTCCATATTCATCTGTATTGCCGTCCTCAGGACAGCGATACAGATGCCCTGTGCTGCGTCAGGGCAGGGGAGGGAGAGGCGTCTCCCTTCCCTGTTCTTCTGATAGGCCGCAGGCACTACTGCCTTCAGTCTATCAGAGGGCGGCTCAGGCGGCCCGATGATGTCATTATCATTGCGCCACCTGAGCCGGGCAGCACATAGCGGGGGACACAGGCTGGAAGAGGCCTGCATCGCATCATTGCTGATGGAGTTAAGTATTAGTGTTTTTTATTTTTTATTTGCGGGGGAGGGCACTATGGGAGCATTTATTACTGACACTTTATGGGGGGGCACCATGGGGGAGAGGAGCACTATAGGGGCATCTGGGGGCTCTAAAGTGGCTTTTTCTATTGGCACATTATGGGGGGGTACTATAGGGTATCTGTCTGCACTATAGGGGCATATTTTTGGGGGCACTATGGGGAAGTGGGAGCTCTAAAGGGGCCTTTTTTGTTGGCACATTATTTGGGGCACTATGGCATCTGCTGGCACTAAGGGGTGCATTTTTTACTGGCACATTATGGGAGGCACTATAGTGGAGAGCGGCACTATGGGGCATTATTTGGGGGCACTAAGGGGTAGTGGAGCACTATTGGGGCATCTGGTGGCACTAAGAAGGGGAATTTTTTACTGGCATATTATGGGGGAGAGGAGCACTATAGGAGCATCTGCTGGGGGCACTAAGAAGGGGCATTATTTTACTGGCATATTACGGGGGACACTATAGGGAAGGGGGAGAGGAACACTATGAGGGCATTTACTGGGGCACTATATAGGGGTATTTTATACTGGCATACATTATGGGGACATTAGCTTAACTGTGGGCACTAAGCGGGGGTATTTCATGTACTGTCATATTATAGGGAGAATTATTACTATTAGGGTGTATTATGCAGAGCTTTACTACTACTGGGGGATTATGAGGAACATAATTACTAGTATGGGCACTATAGGGGCATTATTACTACTAAGTGTGCTCTGGCAGAGAATTATTTCTATTGGTGGGATTTTGGGGAGCACTGTTACTTTGGGGGGCACCCTGGCACAGTATCAGCTTAGCACAATTATTTTTGGGTGACATTATCTTTATACTATTATTGTCTGGGTGCAGTTATTTTTTAGAGCACTGTGTGCCAATAATTTTTAAAGGGGGCACTATCTGTGTGGTAGTAGTATTTTCAGGGGGACTGTTTATGCAGTATAGTATTGGGGGTGGCAGGAAAGGGTGTTCAGAAGATGTGAATATGATGGAAATGTGGGAAACTAATGTCTGTTTGTCAATCTCTGAAGAGACGGGAGATGGCTGAAAAATAGTCATGGCGGTCTGGTCTGAATGGAGAAGACGAGGAAAGAGAATGTCTACAACAAAGGTGACATCACTGGATGTAAGAGGTATGTGGCGCTATTTAGGAGAGGAGATGCTCCGGCTCCTCCCCCTGCCATTTTCAGAAGGAGGATTCAGAGCTGGATGAGGACGGCCAAAGGGGGCAGCAGGCCACGGGCGGGTGGCAGATGGTGGGGGGAACCACAGGCCTTGAGCAGGATCTGGGGAAGGAGAAGAGCGGAGGAACTTCCTGGCTGTAGCCTGCTGTTTATTGTATAATGTGAAGCAGGTCGTGCAGCCAGGACAGGCCCTCCCCTCTCCGTATGATGTGTAGAGACAGGTCTCAACAATAGAATTTCAGCTGTACAGTGTTTGTTGGGGGTGGCCTATTATATGTAGGAGGGGCTTTTATTAATGGGTGGGGCTAAAATTGGCCACTTGACTGGATTTGCCCCCCAGGACTAAGGCTGCCAGCCCTCCCCTGATGGTCAGATAAGCAGCAGGCCCTCCCCCTAATGTTTTAGAGGGTCAGCTCAGCAGCAGACACTCACCCCTAATGTTTTGAAGGGTCAGCTCAGCAGCAGACCCTCACTTCTAATATTTTAGATGGTCATATCAGCAGCAGGCCTTCACCCCTAATGTTTTAGAGGGTCACCAGCAGGCCCTTGCTCCTAATGTTTTTGAGAGTCACCAGCAGGACATCAATCATAATTTTTTAAGGATGTGTATGATGCCCTCCTTTATGTGTAATAAAGGGTGTATTGGAGTGCCGGTTCCTTTTTGATTTTTGGCAGCCCTTTCACTTAGTACATAGGCTTTATGAGTGTAGGAGTCCCACTATCTGAACAATTGCACCTCAATGTGAATGAGGCCCTCCTTTATGTGACATACAGGTTGTATCGGAGCGCCTCTTCCTTGTAATTTTTGTCAGCACTTGCACTTATTAAAAGTAAATATACAGGAAAGAATGATTCCTAACAATTTTTTCTCTAAAATCAATTTTATCTTCAGTTTTGTGCGTATTATTGTCAGTCTGTAAGGCTTCGTTCACATCACCGTTCAGCCTTTTTCCGTTCTCCTGCTCCATTTAGGAGCAGGAGAACGGAAAGGACGGAAAAGGCACATAACTGACGCCAAACTGAGTCAAACAGAGCCTGAGGACCCCATAGACTATAATGGGGTCCGTTATGTTTCCGCTTAGAAGATGATTTTAAAGAAGAGACAAAAGTTGTGCATGCAGGACTTTTGTCTCCGCTTAAAAATCATCTTCTGAGCGGAAACATAACGGACCCTAAATTTTAGTGATACCATTTTGGAGTGTGTCAGCTCCTTTTGATTTTTATTCAAGGTTAAGCAACAACAACAACAAAAAAAAAATTGTGTTTTTTCCCCCTTCCTTGTAAGGAATAAATACATAATAGTACGGATGTTTTGAGATGAGATGGGATGGTGCACAATATTTTATTATTATTATTTCTTTTTATCATGTGGAAAAGGGTGTAGTGATCTGAATTTTTATATTTTTTTCATATATTCAAAAATATTTCTTACATTTTTACACCTTTAGGGGCCTTTAATAAGTGATTTTTAGCTTGCTTATCCCTTAGACTGCAATTAATTATCATTGCACCCTAGGGGAATACCATTGCACCCTAAAGTGGGGGGGAATGTCAGTGCATCTTATAAAGCGAACCTGCCCAAAAACATGGCTGCAGTACGGGTGGGCTGAGTGAGGACCCAGCATGCAGGAGGTTAAAAGGGTTGTCTCTTAAAATATATTAAACAAGCACCAACTGGATCTGAATATTTTTGCATGTAATAAAAATTTTGTATAGCTACTGAGTTATTCAATAAAACATCGCAAGATTACGGCGATCTAACTGTGAGCAAGGAGGAGATTCGGAGGACGCAGGCGGTGCTGGGCTACTTCACAGGGGGCGTGGCTGGGCTCCAAGAAGGTTAGTACAGCCCCTTGGGCTCCTTACCAGGGTAATTTACATATCTATAAAATCATTTTTTAACCTCTTCAGGACACATGACGTACCGGTACGTCATGATGCCCTGGTACTTAAGGACACATGACGTACCGGTACGTCATGTGTTGTTTCGATCACTGCCGCCCGGCTGGCAGTGATCGGAACAAGGTGCCTGCACAAATCATTGAGCAGGCACCTAGGCAAAATGCGCGGGGGGGTCCCGTGACCCCCCCATGTCGGCGATCGCAACAAACCGCAGGTCAATTCAGACCTGCGGTTTGATGCGCTTTTTGCCGTTTCTGATCCGCGGGGATCAGAAACTTTACAATGCCCAGAATATATATGTTATTCCTCCCCCTGCACCCCTGAATGATATTATGTGGGCGGGTGGTGCAGGGGGAGGGTTGCGGGCGGTGCGGGCGGTGCGGGAGGCGGGCGGTGCGACAGGCGGGATCGCGATCCCCCGCCCGCCTCCCATTGCGTAATCGTTGGTGTAGAGTGGGTATACCAGGGTGCCAGCACATTGCTGGCACCCTGGTATAAACGGCTGACATCGTTGATGCGATGTCAGCCGTTTAACCCTTTCCATACAGCGGTCCGTACGGACCGCTGTATGGAAAAGGTTAACAGCGCAGGGAGCTCCCTCCCTCTCCGATCGGGGGGCTGCTGTGCCTTTGCAGCCCCCCGATGGGAGAGGGAGAGAGCCCCCAGACAGCCCCCCGACACCCCAGTCCTTACCCTTCCTCGTCTGCGAAGTTGTGGCAGACGGGGAAGGTTCCCATGGCAACAGGACGCCTGCTCAGGCGTCCTGCTGTCCATGGTGCTGAACAGATCTGTGCTGAAAGCATAGATCTGTTCAGTGTAAGTAAAATACAGTGCAGTACCCTATATAGAGTACAGTACTGTATTATATAGACATCAGACCCACTGGATCTTCAAGAACCAAGTGGGTCTGGGTAAAAAAAAAAAGTTAAAAAAAGTGAAAAAAAGTAAAAATCAAAAAACACATTTATCACTGATTAAAAATGAAAAAAATTAAATTCCCTACACATGTTTGGTATTGCCGCGTCCGTAACGACCTGATCTATAAAACTGTAATGTTACTTTACCCGAACGGTGAACGCCATAAAAATAAAAAATTAAAAACTATGATAAAATAGAAATTTTGCCCACCTTACTTCCCAAAAAAAGGTAATAAAAGTGATCAAAAAAGTCGCATGTACGCCAAAATTGTAACAATCAAACCGTCATCTCATCCCGCAAAAAATGAGACCCTACCCAAGATAATCGCCCAAAAACTGAAAAAACTATGGCTCTTAGACTATGAAAACACTAAAACATCATTTTTTTTGTTTCAAAAATGAAATCATTGTGTAAAACTTACATAAATAAAAAAAAGTATACATATTGGGTATTGCCGCGTCCGTATGGACCGGCTCTATAAAAATATCACATGACCTAACCCCTCAGGTGACCACCGTAAAAAAATAAAAATAAAAACGGTGTAAAAAAAGCAATTTTTGGTCATCTTACATCACAAAAAGTGCAATAGCAAGCGATCAAAAAATCATATGCACCCCAAAATAGTGCCAATCAAACCGTCATCTCATCCCGCAAAAAATGAGACCCTACTTAAGATAATCGCCCAAAAACTGAAACAACTATGGCTCTTAGACTATGTAGACACTAAAACTTTTTTTGTTTTAAAAATGAAATCATTGTGTAAAACTTACATAAATAAAAAAAATTGTATACATATTATGTATCGCCGCGTCCGTGACAACTTGCTCTATAAAATTACCACATGATCTACCCTGTCAGATGAATGTTGTAAATAACAAAAAAAAAAAACTGTGCCAAAAAGGTATTTCTTGTTACCTTGCCGCACAAAAAGTGTAATATAGAGCAACCAAAAATCATATGTACCCTAAACTAGTACCAACAAAACTGCCACCCTATCCCGTAGTTTCTAAAATGGGGTCACTTTTTTTGAGTTTCTACTCTAGGGGTGCATCAGGGGGGCTTCAAATGGGACATGGTGTCAAAAAACCAGTCCAGCAAAATCTGCCTTCCAAAAACCGTATGGCATTCCTTTCCTTCTGCGCCCCGCCGTGTGCCCGTACAGTGGTTTACGACCACATATGGGGTGTTTCTGTAAACTACAGAATTAGGGCCATGAATAATGCGTTTTGTTTGGCTGTTAACCCTTTCTTTGTAACTGGAAAAAAAATATTAAAATGGAAAATCTGCCAAAAAAGTGAAATTTGGAAATTGTATCTCTATTTTCCATTAAATCTTGTGCAACACCTAAAGGGTTAAAAATGTATGTAAAATCAGTTTTGAATACCTTGAGGGGTGTAGTTTCTTAGATGGGGTCACTTTTATGGAGTTTCTACTCTAGGGGTGCATCAGGGGGCTTCAAATGGGACATGGTGTCAAAAAAACAGTCCAGCAAAATCTGACTTCCAAAAACCAAACGGCGCACCTTTCACTCTACGCCCCGCTGTGTGGCCGTACAGTAGTTTACGGCCACATATGGGGTGTTTATGTAAACGGCAGAGTCAGGGCAATAAAGATACAGTCTTGTTTGGCTGTTAACCCTTGCTTTGTTAGTGGAAAAAATAGGTGAAAATGGAAAAATAGACAAAAAAATAAATTTTCAAATTTCATCCCCATTTGCCAATAACTCTTGTGCAACACCTAAAGGGTTAACGACGTATGTAAAATCAGTTTTGAATACCTTGAGGGGTGTAGTTTCTTAGATGGGGTCACTTTTATGGAGTTTCTACTCTAGGGGTGCATCAGGGGGCTTCAAATGGGACATGGTGTAAATAAACCAGTCCATAAAAATCAGCCTTTCAAAAACCATACGGCGCACCTTTCACTGTACGCCCCGCTGTGTGGCCGTACAGTAGTTTACGGCCACATATTGGGTGTTTCTGTAAACGGCAGAGTCAGGGCAATAAAGATACAGTCTTGTTTGGCTGTTAACCCTTGCTTTGTTAATGGAAAAAATGGGTGAAAATGGAAAAATAGACAAAAAAATGAAATTCTCAAATTTCATCCCCATTTGCCAATAACTCTTGTGCAACACCTAAAGGGTTAACGACATATGTAAAATCAGTTTTGAATACCTTGAGGGGTGTAGTTTCTTAGATGGGGTCATTTTTGGGAGTTTTCTATTATCTAAGCCTCACAATATGACTTCAAACCTGAACTGGTCCATAAAAAGTGGGATTTTGAAGATTTCTGAAAATTTTCAAAATTTGCTTCTAAACTTCTAAGCCTTGTAACATCCCCAAAAAATAAAATATCATTCCCAAAATGCTACAAACATGAAGTAGACATATGGGGAATGTAAAATCATCACAATTTTTGGGGGTATTACTATGTATTACAGAAGTAGAGAAACTGAAACTTTGAAATTTGCAAATTTTTGAGATTTTTTGGTAAATTAGGTATTATTTTGTGCAAAAAAAATAATTTTTTTTACTTCATTTTACCAGTGTCATGAAGTACAATATGTGACGAAAAAACAATCTCAGAACGGCCTGGATAAGTCAAAGCGTTTTAAAGTTATCAGCACTTAAAGTGACACTGGTCAGATTTGCAAAAAATGGCCTGGTCCTAAGGTGTAAAAAGGCTGTGTCCCTAAGGGGTTAAACACAATAAAAGCACACAGCCCTATGGGACAGGGATATTGTGGACATGCTAGCGGCGATCTAGCTCTATAGGCTAAAACAAGGTGACAGAATCCCTTTAATACCATTCAGCAGATGCCATCAGCCCTATCTTCTGTTAGAAGCTGTGACAGCTACAAAAGAAAGTTCCAATAGAAAGGACACCCCCCCCCCCCCCGAGCTACCAGCTCTACATACATTTATAAGTGCAATTGGAGAAATGAATGAGGAGAGCACTTGGATCCATGTTAGCTATAGAGCTTTTTTTAGCTTTGTTATAAACGGATTGTCAGGTACTGTCTGATGTCTTTCATTTTTAACATCAAATATGACATAACCCCTTTAACCCTTCAACCACCATGACATACCAGTATGTCACAGTGCCTGAGGGAATGTATGGAGTCAGCTGCTGCGTTGAACCTGCTCCATATGAGGCAGGTGCTTGCTGTATAACACAACAGGCACCTGGCCGCAATGATATGGAATGGCAATCACATGGAGCACATCAAAATGCCATTCACCCTAACAAATCCCTATTAGGATGAATGGGACATGGGATCATAAGATCTCAGGTTCTATCCCCCTAAGGGGGCTAAAATTTGCAGTTAAAAAAGTAAAAAAAGAAATCAAAAGTTTAAATCACACCCTTTTCCCAATTTTACATATAAAAATATATAAACCATAAAAATATCAAAGCGTCTGAAGATGTCAGAACTATTAAATTATATTTTTTTTAACAAATCTCTTTTTATTAAAGGTTTTTAAATTACAATACAATAAAAAGAAATAATAAGTAGTCAGATACATATGAGTGAAACCAGTGCAATGGGTGAGGTTGTTACAGTAGGAATGCATGAAATATATTAAAGAAAAAATACAGTGTGGGGGGGAAGACATAGAAGGCGGATGGAAGTTGGGGGGCAAGGGGGTAGCTGAAAGGTAGGACGGGAAGTACATCGGAATTCGGAAAGATAATTAAGGGGTTGCACAATTAACATGTCCTCGACGAGGATTGAAGCATAGATCTATTAGAAAAAAATCTTGAATATGTTTGCGAGGAACATCTCATAACTAGCATGAACAACCTTGGATAATCTTGAGTCTGAGGAGGAATAATCTACACAGAAATCAGTAGCTTTATAAAAAGGAAAATAAAAGGTTGAGCAGAAGTAGAAACTTGAGTGAATGAGAGAGTATGAGTGAAAATGTGAGAGAATGTCAGGGAGTAGGGATGAGCGAACTCGAACTGTATAGTTCGGGTTCGTACCGAATTTTGGGGTGTCCGTGACACGGACCCGAACCCGGACATTTTCGTAAAAGTCCGGGTTCGGTGTTCGTCGCTTTCTTGGCGCTTTTTGAAAGGCTGCAAAGCAGCCAATCAACAAGCGTCATACTACTTGCCCCAAGAGGCCGTCACAGCCATGCCTACTAATGGCATGGCTGTGATTGGCCAGAGCACCATGTGACCCAGCCTCTATTTAAGCTGGAGTCACATAGCGCCGCCCGTCACTCTGCTCTGATTAGCGTAGGGAGAGGTTGCGGCTGCGACAGTAGGGCGAGATTAGGCAGATTAACTCCTCCAAAGGACTTGATTATTGATTGATCTGCAGCTGTGGGTCATTGAGCTGCTGATACTCAATTGCTCACTGTTTTTAGGCTGCCCAGACCGTTTGTCAGTCACTTTTTTCTGGGGTGATCGGCGGCCATTTTGTGTCTTGTGGTGCGCCAGCACAAGCTGCGACCAAGTGCATTTAACCCTCAATGGTGTGGTTGTTTTTTGGCTAAAGCCTACATCAGGGTGAAGCTGTCACACCAAGTGCATTTAACCAGCAATAGTCTGTTTATTTTTTGGCCATATACTACATCAGGAGCAAGCTGCGCCTGTCACCAAGTGCATTTTACCCTCAATGGTGTGGTTGTTTTTTGGCTAAAGCCTACATCAGGGTGAAGCTGTCACACCAAGTGCATTTAACCAGCAATAGTCTGTTTATTTTTTGGCCATATACTACATCAGGGGCAAGCTGCGCCCGTCACCAAGTGCATTTAACCCTCAGTAGTGTGGTTGGTCAAGCTGTCACACCAAGTGCATTTAACCAGCAATAGTCTGTTCATTTTTTGGCCATATACTACATCAGGGGCAAGCTGCGCCTGTCACCAAGTGCATTTAACCCTCAGTAGTGTGGTTGGTCAAGCTGTCACACCAAGTGCATTTAACCAGCAATAGTGTGGTTATTTTTTGGCCATATCCCAGTCTAATTCTGTCAGTAAATCCATACCGGTCACCCAGTGCCTAAATACTAGGCCTCAAATTTATATCCCGCTAAATCTGTCGTTACCGCTGTACTGTTGTGGCTGGGCAAGTTATTTAGTGTCCGTCAAAGCACATTTTTTGTTCTGGGTTGAAATACAATTCCCAATTTAGCAATTTCATAATTTAGTGGTTTCTGCTGTATCAGAGCTATTTGAAATCTATCCCTAAAAGGGTATATAATATTCAAGGTGCACATAGGGTCATTCAGAATAACTTCACACACACGCTACTGTGCATTTCCAAGTCTAATTCTGTCAGTAAATCTATACCGGTCACCCAGCGCCAAAATACTAGGCCTCAAATTTATAGTCAGCTAAATCTGTGGTTACTGCTGTGCCTGTATTAGTGTAATATGATACCTAAATAGATAGCCAGATAGTGTTAGGTGTCTGTAAAAAAAGGCCTAAATTTGAATTCAATACATTGGGCCAAATAATATTTTTGTTGTTGTGGTGAACGATAACAATGAGGAAAACATCTAGTAAGGGACGCGGACGTGGACATGGTCGTGGTGGTGTTAGTGGACCCTCTGGTGCTGGGAGAGGACGTGGCCGTTCTGCCACATCCACACGTCCTAGTGTATCAACTACCTCAGGTCCCAGTAGCCGGCAGAATTTACAGCGATATATGGTGGGGCCCAATGCCGTTCTAAGGATGGTAAGGCCTGAGCAGGTACAGGCATTAGTCAATTGGGTGGCCGACAGTGGATCCAGCACGTTCACATTATCTCCCACCCAGTCTTCTGCAGAAAGCGCACAGATGGCGCCTGAAAACCAACCCCATCAGTCTGTCACATCACCCCCATGCATACCAGGGAAACTGTCTCAGCCTCAAGTTATGCAGCAGTCTCTTATGCTGTTTGAAGACTCCGCTGGCAGGGTTTCCCAAGGGCATCCACCTAGCCCTTCCCCAGCGGTGAAAGACATAGAATGCACTGACGCACAACCACTTATGTTTCCTGATGATGAGGACATGGGAATACCACCTCAGCATGTCTCTGATGATGACGAAACACAGGTGCCAACTGCTGCGTCTTTCTGCAGTGTGCAGACTGAACAGGAGGTCAGGGATCAAGACTGGGTGGAAGACGATGCAGGGGACGATGAGGTCCTAGACCCCACATGGAATGAAGGTCGTGCCACTGACTTTCACAGTTCGGAGGAAGAGGCAGTGGTGAGACCGAGCCAACAGCGTAGCAAAAGAGGGAGCAGTGGGCAAAAGCAGAACACCCGCCGCCAAGAGACTCCGCCTGCTACTGACCGCCGCCATCTGGGACCGAGCACCCCAAAGGCAGCTTCAAGGAGTTCCCTGGCATGGCACTTCTTCAAACAATGTGCTGACGACAAGACCCGAGTGGTTTGCACGCTGTGCCATCAGAGCCTGAAGCAAGGCATTAACGTTCTGAACCTGAGCACAACCTGCATGACCAGGCACCTGCATGCAAAGCATGAACTGCAGTGGAGTAAACACCTTAAAACCAAGGAAGTCACTCAGGCTCCCCCTGCTACCTCTTCTGCTGCTGCCGCCTCGGCCTCTTCTGCTGCTGCCGCCTCGGCCTCTTCCTCCGCCTCTGGAGGAACGTTGGCACCTGCCGCCCAGCAAACAGGGGATGTACCACCAACACCACCACCACCTCCGTCACCAAGCATCTCAACCATGTCACACGGCAGCGTTCAGCTCTCCATCTCACAAACATTTGAGAGAAAGCGTAAATTCCCACCTAGCCACCCTCGATCCCTGGCCCTGAATGCCAGCATTTCTAAACTACTGGCCTATGAAATGCTGTCATTTAGGCTGGTGGACACAGACAGCTTCAAACAGCTCATGTCGCTTGCTGTCCCACAGTATGTTGTTCCCAGCCGGCACTACTTCTCCAAGAGAGCCGTGCCTTCCCTGCACAACCAAGTATCCGATAAAATCAAGTGTGCACTGCGCAACGCCATCTGTGGCAAGGTCCACCCAACCACAGATACGTGGACCAGTAAGCACGGCCAGGGACGCTATATCTCCCTAACTGCACACTGGGTAAATGTAGTGGCAGCTGGGCCCCAGGCGCAGAGCTGTTTGGCGCACGTCCTTCCGCCGCCAAGGATCACAGGGCAACATTCTTTGCCTCCTGTTGCCACCTCCTCCTACTCGACTTCCTCATCCTATTCTTCCACCTGCTCATCTAGTCAGCCACACACCTTCACCACCAACTTCAGCACAGCCCGGGGTAAACGTCAGCAGGCCATTCTGAAACTCATATGTTTGGGGGACAGGCCCCACACCGCACAGGAGTTGTGGCGGGGTATAGAACAACAGACCGACGAGTGGTTGCTGCCGGTGAGCCTCAAGCCCGGCCTGGTGGTGTGTGATAATGGGCGAAATCTCGTTGCAGCTCTGGGACTAGCCAGTTTGATGCACATCCCTTGCTTGGCGCATGTGCTGAATTTGGTGGTGCAGAAGTTCATTCACAACTACCCCGACATGTCAGAGCTGCTGCATAAAGTGTGGGCCGTCTGTTCGCGCTTCCGGCGTTCACATCCTGCTGCTGCTCGCCTGTCTGCGCTACAGCGTAACTTCGGCCTTCCCGCTCACCGCCTCATATGCGACGTGCCCACCAGGTGGAACTCCACCTTGTACATGCTGGACAGACTGTGCGAGCAGCAGCAGGCCATAGTGGAGTTTCAGCTGCAGCACGCACGGGTCAGTCGCACTACAGAACAGCACCACTTCACCACCAATGACTGGGCCTCCATGCGAGACCTGTGTGCCCTGTTGCGCTGTTTCGAGTACTCCACCAACATGGCCAGTGGCGATGACGCCGTTATCAGCGTTACAATACCACTTCTGTCTCCTTGAGAAAACACTTAGGGCGATGATGGAAGAGGAGGTGGCCCAGGAGGAGGAGGAGGAGGAGGAGGAGGAAGAGGGGTCATTTTTAGCACTTTCAGGCCAGTCTCTTCGAAGTGACTCAGAGGGAGGTTTTTGGCAACAGCAGAGGCCAGGTACAAATGTGGCCAGCCAGGGCCCACTACTGGAGGACGAGGAGGACGAGGATGAGGAGGAGGTGGAGGAGGATGAGGATGAAGCATGGTCACAGCGGGGTGGCACCCAACGCAGCTCGGGTCCATCACTGGTGCGTGGCTGGGGGGAAAGGCAGGACGATGACGATACGCCTCCCACAGAGGACAGCTTGTCCTTACCCCTGGGCAGCCTGGCACACATGAGCGACTACATGCTGCAGTGCCTGCGCAACGACAGCAGAGTTGTCCACATTTTAACCTGTGCGGACTACTGGGTTGCCACCCTGCTGGATCCACGCTACAAAGACAATGTGCCCACCTTACTTCCTGCACTGGAGCGTGATAGGAAGATGCGCGAGTACAAGCGCACGTTGGTAGACGCGCTACTGAGAGAATTCCCAAATGTCACAGGGGAACAAGTGGAAGCCCAAGGCCAAGGCAGAGGAGGAGCAAGAGGTCGCCAAGGCAGCTGTGTCACGGCCAGCTCCTCTGAGGGCAGGGTTAGCATGGCAGAGATGTGGAAAAGTTTTGTCAACACGCCACAGCTAACTGCACCACCACCTGATACGCAACGTGTTAGCAGGAGGCAACATTTCACTAACATGGTGGAACAGTACGTGTGCACACCCCTCCACGTACTGACTGATGGTTCGGCCCCATTCAACTACTGGGTCTCTAAATTGTCCACGTGGCCAGAGCTAGCCTTTTATGCCTTGGAGGTGCTGGCCTGCCCGGCGGCCAGCGTTTTGTCTGAACGTGTATTCAGCACTGCAGGGGGTGTCATTACAGACAAACGCAGCCGCCTGTCTACAGCCAATGTGGACAAGCTGACGTTCATAAAAATGAACCAGGCATGGATCCCACAGGACCTGTCCGTCCCTTGTCCAGATTAGACATTAACTACCTCCCCTTAACCATATATTATTGTACTCCAGGGCACTTACTAATTCAATCCTATTTTTATTTTCATTTTACCATTATATTGCGAGGCTACCCAAATTTAAATGAACCTCTCCTCTGTCTGGGTGCCGGGGCCTAAATATATGCCAATGGACTGTTCCAATGTTGGGTGACGTGAAGCCTGATTCTCTGCTATGACATGCAGACTGATTCTCTGCTGACATGAAGCCAGATTCTCTGTTACGGGACCTCTCTCCTCTGCCTGGGTGCGGGGGCCTAAATATATGCCAATGGACTGTTGCACTGGTGGCTGACGTGAAGCCTGATTGTCTGTTACGGGACCTCTCTCCTCTGCCTGGGTGCTGGGCCTAAATATCTGACAATGGACTCTTACAGTGGTGGGTGACGTAAAGCCTGATTCTCTGCTATGATATGAAGACTGATTCTCTGCTGACATGAAGCCAGATTGTCTGTTACGGGACCTCTCTCCTCTGCCTGGGTGCTTGGCCTAAATTTATGAAAATGGACTGTTGCAGTGGTGGCTGACGTGAAGCCTGATTCTCTGCTGACATGCAGACTGATTCTCTGCTGACATGAAGCCAGATTGTCTGTTACGGGACCTCTCTCCTCTGCCTGGGTGCTGGGCCTAAATATATGCCAATGGACTGTTGCACTGGTGGCTGACATGAAGCCAGATTCTCTGTTACGGGGCCTCTCTCCTCTGCCTGCGTGCTGGGCCTAAATATCTGACAATGGACTGTTGCATTGGTGGCTGACGTGAAGCCTGATTCTCTGCTATGATATGAAGACTGATTCTCTGCTGACATGAAGCCAGATTGTCTGTTACGGGACCTCTCTCCTCTGCCTGGGTGCTTGGCCTAAATTTATGACAATGGACTGTTGCAGTGGTGGCTGACGTGAAGCCTGATTCTCTGCTATGACATGCAGACTGATTCTCTGCTGACATGAAGACAGATTCTCTGTTACGGGACCTCTCTCCTCTGCCTGGGTGCCGGGGCCTAAATATCTGAGAATGGACTGTTCCAGTGGTGGGTGACGTGAAGCCAGATTCTCTGCTATGGGACCTCTCTCCAATTGATTTTGGTTGATTTTTATTTATTTAATTTTTATTTTAATTCATTTCCCTATCCACATTTGTTTGCAGGGGATTTACCTACATGTTGCTGCCTTTTGCAGCCCTCTAGCCCTTTCCTGGGCTGTTTTACAGCCTTTTTAGTACCGAAAAGTTCGGGTCCCCATTGACTTCAATGGGGTTCGGGTTTGGGACGAAGTTCGGATCGGGTTCGGATCCCGAACCTGAACATTTCCGGGAAGTTCGGCCGAACTTCTCGAACCCGAACATCCAGGTGTTCGCTCAACTCTATCAGGGAGCATTTGGGCCGTGTGGTGTTGGTTAATAAAGGACTTAGCTTTTTATAGGGGTCTAGCCAGTAGAAGGGGCATGGGGTTGTCCTGCCTGGAGTCGACGGAAAGACTTCCAGAGAGCCCACATTTTTACAAATTTAGAGTGTGTTCTTGTAGCCCAGCTTGCCAATTCCTCCAAGTATATCTGGTCTACTTTTGCATACCACTGCTCAATGCTGCTTAACTATTAAAATATTTAAAAAATATTCCTGTGCTGTGAATGCTATAACAGAAAAACACCCAATTCACAATTTTTTTGTCAGCTTGTCCTATCCAAAACATTGAATAACAGTGATCCAAAAGTCATACATACCACAAAAACTATACAAATGATTACAAGTCTTCATAAAGCTCTGTAGACCAAAATATAAAAAAGTTATGGATGTCAGAAAATGGCGATGCAAAGAAAATTTTGTTTCTCTAAAAGTAGTAAAAAATAAATACACAAGTTTATCACCATATTCATATTGAGCGACAGAATAGGGATGTCATGTCATTTTTAGTGCGCAGTGAATATAAAACCCCCAAAAAACTTTGGCAGAATTGTGTGTTTTTTTAATTAACCCCATAAAGATTTTTTTTCTTGTTTTCCAATACAAGACATGGTAAATTAAATGGTGCCATTTAAAAATAAAACTTATTTCACAAAAAATAAGCCCTGATATGGCTATATGAACAGAAAAAAAAAAAAAAAGTATGGCTATTGTGGCAGGGAGATAAAGAAAAAAAAAAAAATGGGCTTAAGGGGTTAAAATATAACTGTCATTTCATGTGATTTTTCAGAATAAGCCATGTGGGTGTACATGAGCAATAACACTATTTTATGAACTGTATCTGTCATTTTTAGCCGTTACCTTGGGCGAACTGTCTGTAATTATATATATATATATATATATATTTTTTTTTTTTTTTCTGAGCTTATGGCTGGTTTCATATCTGCCCAGACACAGAACATGGACAAACAAGAGATCCTCTCTGCAGCTCAACCTCAGAAGCAGCAGCAGTAATGGAGGACATTACACAGGAGAAGTAAGTAGTTTAGATATAAAACCAACAGTTAAATAAGACACCAGAAAAATTTGTGTAAAGGACCTATTATACTGCACATTATCAGCAAATTATCATGAACAAGTGATGGTAGGAACACTCATTCTCGATAATTGGCCTGTATAATCAAGCAGCCAATCAATCAGCGAGTGTTGACTGGACATCATTCATTAGGAAGAAAGACGCCCAATTATCAGCAGCACATCTCCCAGTGTAATCAGGCATGCGCTACCGATAATGAATAGAACATTCTAACCAGGCTGGTTTAAATGAGCGCCAATGGATGTGTTTTCATCCATTGGAGCTTGCATTTCTTGTACATCGGGCAGTCTATTAGCACCTTTAGTCTCTTGACTCTGCTTATCTTCAGCGGCCCCTTTCTTCTCGCTTTCCTCTCTCCTTCCTTCTCCATAGTCTTGTATGTAATCTCATCTGTCAGTGATCGGGGAGCCCATCTTCATTGAAGACAGATCTGTGCAGTGAATTGAGAGTTAGTGCAGATGATGGGGAAGGAGAAGACTCTGCTAAGAGGACAAGAAGAAAGCATCTAACTCTGATACTGGTCATTAAGGAGAGTTAAGAAAAAGAAAAATAAACTGATGTACAGAAGATTGAAAAAATAACGGGTAAATAGATCAGTTCAATGCTAGCACACATCTAAGCACCCACAGATTTGCTGACTATTTTTTGCTTAGTGTGAGTTGATTTAGAAATGACAAGTGTATACTGGAGGATAGAGGACGTTTCGATAGCACGGTCAGCACATTCCTCTAGAGAAGACTTTGGTGAAGTGTCGCTATTTTACAATATGGACTTAACGCATTTTTTAAGTGATCCACTTCTCTAATATATAATAAAATGTGTGCTCTGGGTTTCTTTGCTTCACACACTTGCAGACTTTTCATACAGTTTATTATAATGTTGGGAAGGGTAGGAGGAGATTTTAATGATTTAAATACTGATGATGTTGGCTTCAGGAGCAGATGAATATGAAATAGTCATATAGGCAGATATCTGACAGAGAGATATATATTTAAAGGGTTAGCCCAGGATTTTACTATTGATGGCTGATCCTCAGGATAGACCATAAATATCTGATCAGCAGGGATCCAACACTGCCGATCAGTCGATTTTGAAAATCTCTTATGCAGAAAATTGGTGTCAAAACTGCAAATCTCCATTGATTACACATAGAGATGAGCAAATTTCTCCCCCAAAAAATCGACTGGATTGCCGAAAAAATCTGTTTGATCCGAATTTATTCGTGCCGAACCATGTTAAAAAACTGCTATTTCCTGGCTGCAGAGAGCCTTTAGGCCCCTTTCACACGGGCGAGTTTTCCGTGCGGGTGCGATGCGTGCAGTGAACGCACTGCACCCGCACTGAATCCTGACCCATTCATTTCTATGGGACTGTGCACACGAGCGGTGATTTTCACGCATCACTTGTGCGTTGCGTGAAAATCGCAGCATGCTCCTCTTTGTGCGTTTTTCACGTAATGCAGGCCCTATAGAAATGAATGGGGTTGCGTGAAAATCGCATGCATCCGCAAGCAAGTGCGGATGCGGTGCGATTTTCACGCATGGGTTCTAGGTGACAGTCTATTCACTGTATTATTTTCCCTTATAACATGGTTATAAGGGAAAATAATAGCATTCTGAATACAGAATGCTTAGTATAATAGTGCTGGAAGGGTTAAAAATAATAAAAAAGTTAACTCACCTTCTCCTCTTGTTCGCGTAGATGCCGGTCTGTTCTTTAGCTGTGGGCTAAATGACCTGTGGTGATGTCAGATCACATGCTCCATCACCATGGTGATGGACCATGTGATTGGAGCATGTGATCTGACATCACCTCAGGTCATTCAGCCCACAGCTAAAGAACAGACCGGGATCTACGCGAACAAGAAAAGAAGGTGAGTTAACTTTTTTATTATTTTTAACCCCTCCAGCACTATTATACTAAGCATTCTGTATTCAGAATGCTATTATTTTCCCTTATAACCATGTTATAAGGGAAAATAATACAATCTTCAGAACATCAATCCCAAGCCCGAACTTCTGTGAAGAAGTTCGGGTCTGGGTACCAAATATGCGCGATTTTTCTCACGCGAGTGCAAAACGCATGACAATGTTTTGCACTCGCGCGGAAAAATCACGCATTTTCCCGCAACGCACCCGCCTCTTATCCGGGCAAAAAACATGACGCCCTTGTGAAAGAGGCCTTATAGTGGTGTAGAACACTGTGTCTTGCAGTAACAGGCATAGGGAGTCTGCTGTGGTAGTGAAACTATACTGTGAGTCAGTATGACATGTAGATGACAGGTGTCGCTCTTTACGGGGCCAAAACTGAACAAATAACCCAAGTGTGAACTCAGCCTTACAGGTCAATGCTAGTGTCAAGAAGAAGCACACTCCTTTTAAACCATCCTCAGCTGATTCCACATAGATGTCTACAGAACCTGTTCTATTAAACGCTTATACAAGTAGAGCATCCCCCCCCCCCCCCTAACAGAGAGGAGTGGGTGTCAGTAGTAAGTTTGTGTTGACGTCACTGATTATTTTGCTCTTTCTCTGATCCGTCAGAACAATAACCCCCAAAAATCGGATCCTGTCTGTGGAGCATCCGCCTGCACTCAGTCAGCATTTGGTCAGTAATCCATCAGTATTGCTAAAGACAAAAAAAACAGGAGTGGATCCAAAACAGAGATGACACGTGAATGGAATATTTGCATATCTTCTGTGTTTTGCACCCACTCCTGCTTTTGTCTACCAAATCATAAGCCAATTCTGATGCAAAATAGGGACCATGTCATGCAGGCCTTACAGCTGTTACACAGACAGGATCCGTTTGTGCGTCTCATTTTTCCTTCCTTCTGACAGATCAGAAGATGGGTCAAATAAATGATAATGTGAGCCAGGCTGAAAGGCAAAATAGTGTCCCAGTCATGAAGTGGGGAGGGTGGGAACAGCATGAGAAGTCCACAGAGTGGCCCTATGACATAGTGGTTAGTTGGAAGCAGCATGAGGAGACCACAGAGTGGCCCAATGACCGATTCTGGAGGTGGCAGCAGAACAAGGAGGGGGCCACAGGGTGACACAATGATAGTGTGGAGGTGGCATCAGCAGCATGAGGAGGCCACAGAGTGGCAAGGTGACATAGTGTTAAGGTAGCAGCAGTATCAGGAGACCACAGAGTGGCAAGGTGACATAGTGTGGAGGTGGCAGCAGCATTAGGAGACCATAGAGTGGCAAGGTGACATACTGTGGAGGTGGCAGCAGCATCAGGATACAACAGGGTGTGACCTGGTGACAGAGTGGGGAGGTGGGTGGCAGTACCAGTACCAACTGAAGATGGTGGGTGAAAGAAGGAGCACTTGGCATCAGGCGGGTGGCAGCTTCACAATAGTAGCTGGGGCAGGTAGCCAGAAGAAACTGGTCTCTTTTTTCAAAGTGTTGGTGTGGCACCATGGATGATCTAGTCTGATACATCAGGCATAGGTGGGTGGAAATCCTGGCTGATCCATGTCTAATTCATGTTGACAAAGGTCAGTCTCTCCACATTTTGGGTGGACAGGCGAGTTCTTCTTGGAGTATCTACTCAGTAGTTTAGTGGATCTTCATTTTGGGGTGGCAGGGTGCTGTCCAAGTATGCCACCACCTGCTGGTTCAGGTACTGCTCCAGGTCTAGCTGCTTTTGCTGCTGCTGGCGAGTAATATCTTCACTAGGCGGGTGAAGAAAGCTGCTCATCAGCGACTCAAGACTGAAGTTGCTGCTGATGGAGCTGTAAGCGCTCCCCCCCAACCCTGCCACAGCAGCCATGGCAGAGGAACGTGAGTGCAAAAGCCCCCAGAGTCAGACCTGCGAGAGGAAGGACGATGGTGCAGATATGCAGCGGCTAATTGACTACATAGGATGTCTATATAGTAGTTTAGTTTGTCCTCCCCATTAGCGGGTGTAAAAAAGCCCCCCATTTTTGACCGGCAGTGAGGGTTCAACAAGGTGGAGAGCCAGACGTCATCCCTTTGCAGAATGGTGACATTTCGGCTGGCAGTACTTAAGCAAGTAAGCATGCATCGTGCCATTTGTGCAAGTGACTCGGAGGGACTCCTTGCCTCCATCTCCACTGCATACTGCCACGATGTGTCTGGGTCCTATGCCTCATCACCCTGTAGCTACTCTGGCTGCTCCTGCTCCTCTTCTCCTGTCACCTATGTAGAAAAAACACCCATTTGCTACACATTGCTTGTGCTCCGCTGTCCTCCTCCTCCAGTTCAGCCCCCACAGGGCTCATGTGGCCGTGAGATCTAGACGCCACGTCTCCAGTCCCCTGACCAGCCATTGCTACCAACATCTGTTCCAGGACATGAAGCAGTGGAATGATGTTGTTCATCCCGTAGTCCTGGCCACTGACAAATAACATGGCATCCTCAAAGGGCCTGCGCAAACTGCAGGTGTCAAACATGAGCTGACACTGGCTAACATTGAAGTTACACAGGGGAATATTCTTGTCCGCATGGATTATCAAGAAATCGTTTATGGCCTTTCTATGTTCGTATAGTCGGTCCAACAGATGGCGGGTGGAATTCCAACGGGTGGAAATTTTTAATATCAGCCTATGTTGGGGGGTGCCGTTCTGCTGCTGCAGCTCAAGGGAGGTGTACTTTGCGGTGTATGAGTGGCTGAAGTGCATGCAAAGTTTCCTGGCCATTTTTAGGATGTCTTGCAGATGGGTAGAAGACTTCAGGAACCGCTTAACAACAAAATTGAATAAGTGTGCCATGCAGGGCGAATGGCTCAGCCCTCCTTGATGCAGTGCGGACATCATGTTCTTCCCGTTGTCGTTCACCATGGTTCCGATTTTCAGTTGTCGTGGAGAAAGCCAGAATTTGATTTCTTGATGAAGGACACGGAGCAGTTCCTCCCCTGTGTGACTCAGTTCGCCCCAGGCAAACGAGGTGCAGAACAGCATGACACCGCCATGCCCTGCACATGTGGTATACTGGAGGGGAACTGTGAATTGTCACTGCAGAGGCAGAAGCGAACGTTGTCGCAGGACCAACGGTGTGAGAACATGGAGGCAGAAGCGGCATCACCTGGCCAAATTTCTGGTTTGGCTATGCAGGACATGTATTGTCCCTGACCGTAGTTACAGCTCCAAACGTCTGCGCTGCCGTGCACTTTGGCAGACACTGATAGGCTCAAGGACTGGCCCACCTTCTGTTCTACATACGTGTGCAGGGCTGGTACTGCCTTTTTGGCAAAGAAATGACGGCTTGGGAAACTCCACCTCAGCTCAGCACAAGCCATCATTTCTCTGAAAGGGTCCACCACTTGGAAAGGTGGGGACTGCAGCACCAGCAACTTGGACAGGAGCACATTCTAAATCTATTTTTCCTGAAATAGCGGTAGAAACCCCCCAAAAAACATATTCACTTCATCCATTTGCTCGCGGAGAGGCCATCACCTCTATGTATTTTTTTTTTTAACCTGATTAACCACCTCCGGACCGCCTAACGCAGATGTGCGGTCCGGAGGTGGCGGCCCTGCGCAGAGTCACGCATATATGCGTCATCTCGCGAGGGCTGGGATTTCCTGTGAACGCGCGCACACAGGCGCGCGCGCTCACAGGAACGGAAGGTAAGCGAGTAGATCTCCAGCCTGCCAGCGGCGATCGCTCGCTGGCAGGCTGGAGATCCGAATTTTTTAACCCCTAACAGGTATATTAGACGCTGTTTTCATAACAGCGTCTAATATACCTCCTACCTGGTCCTCTGGTGGTCCCTTTTGTTAGGATCGACCACCAGAGGACTCAGGTAGGTCAGTACAGTCGCACCAAACACCACACTACACTACACCCCCCCCCGTCACTTATTAACCCCTTAGAAACCCCTGATCACCCATGATCACCCCATATAAACTCCCTGATCACCCCCTGTCATTGATCACCGCCCTGTCATTGATCACCCCCCCTGTCAGGCTCCGTTCAGACGTCCGTATGATTTTTACGGATCCACGGATACATGGATCGGATCCGCAAAACGCATACGGACGTCTAAATGGAGCCTTACAGGGGGGTGATCAATGACAGGCGGGTGATCACCCATATACACTCCCTGATCACCCCCTGTCATTGATCACCCCCCTGTCATTGATCACCCCCCTGTCACTGATCACCCCCCTGTAAGGCTCCATTCAGACGTCCGCATGATTTTTACGGATCCATGGATACATGGATCGGATCCGCAAAACACATGCGGACGTCTGAATGGAGCCTTACAGGGGGTGATCAATGACAGGCGGGTGATCACCCATATACACTCCCTGATCACCCCCCTGTCATTGATCACCCCCCTGTAAGGCTCCATTCAGACGTCCGCATGTGTTTTGTGGATCCGATCCATGTATCCATGGATCCGTAAAAATCATGCGGATGTCTGAATGGAGCCTTACAGGGGGGGTGATCAGTGACAGGGGGGTGATCACCCTGATCACCCCCTGTCATTGATAACCCCCCTGTAAGGCTTCATTCAGACGTCCGCATGTGTTTTGTGGATCCGATCCATGTATCCATGGATCCGTAAAAATCATGCGGATGTCTGAATGGAGCCTTACAGGGGGGGTGATCAGTGACAGGGGGGTGATCACCCTGATCACCCCCTGTCATTGATAACCCCCCTGTAAGGCTCCATTCAGACGTCCGCATGTGTTTTGTGGATCCGATCCATGTATCCATGGATCCGTAAAAAATCATGCGGATGTCTGAATGGAGCCTTACAGGGGGGGTGATCAGTGACAGGGGGGTGATCACCCTGATCACCCCCTGTCATTGATAACCCCCCTGTAAGGCTCCATTCAGACGTCCGCATGTGTTTTGCGGATCCGATCCATGGATCCGTAAAAATTATACGGACGTCTGAATGGAGCCTTACTAGGGGGGTGATCAATGACAGGGGGGTGAGTAGGGAGTCTATATGGGTGATCACCCCCCTGTCATTGATCACCCCCCTGTCATTGATCACCCCCCTGTCATTGATCACCCCCCCCCCCCCCCCCCCCCCGGTAAGGCTCCATTCAGACATTTTTTTTGGCACAAGTTAGCGGAAATTTTTTGTTTGTTTTTGTTTTTTCTTACAAAGTCTCATATTCCACTAACTTGTGTCAAAAAATAAAATCTCACATGAACTCGCCATACCCCTCACGGAATCCAAATGCGTAAACATTTTTAGACATTTATATTCCAGACTTCTTCTCACGCTTTAGGGCCCCTAAAATGCCAGGGCAGTATACATACCCCACATGTGACCCCATTTCGGAAAGAAGACACCCCAAGGTATTCGCTGAGGGGCATATTGAGTCCATGAAAGATTGACATTTTTGTTCTAAGTTAGCGGAAAGTGAGACTTTGTGAGAAAAAAACAAAAAAAATCAATTTCCGCTAACTTATGCAAAAAATAAAAAATTTCTAGGAACTCGCCAGGCCCCTCATTGAATACCTTGGGGTGTCTTCTTTCCAAAGTGGGGTCACATGTGGGGTATTTATACTGCCCTGGCTTTTTAGGGGCCCGAAAGTGTGAGAAGAAGTCTGGGATCCAAATGTCTAAAAATGCCCTCCTAAAAGGAATCTGGGCCCCTTTGCGCATCTAGGCTGCAAAAAAGTGTCACACATCTGGCAGTGGCGTAACTACCGGGGAAGCAGGGGAAGCAGCTGCTTCGGGGCCCGGCGCCCCAGCAGCGTGTGTGACAGTTTATTTTCAAGTTAGTTAAATATTGTGTTCAGGGCCCCTTCACAGCCGCTAGTGTGATCTAATTTTACTGTCTGCTAAAGGGGATTTGAACCCACAACCTCCAATCTATCAGTGGCAAAGCATTTACCCTCACAGCCATAAAGGCTGCATTACAACTGACTGGAAAAAAATAAATAAATACATCTATACATATGACAGCTGCCCAAACACACCTAGCACTGCTATATCTGTATATGACAGCTGTCCCTGCACACTCAGCTCTGCTATATCTCTATATATGACAGCTGCCCCAGCAAACCCAGCTCTACTTCATCTATACACATGACAGCTGCCAAAACACAGCCAGCTCTGCTACATCTATACACATGACAGCTGCCAAAACACAGCCAGCTCTGCTACATCTATACACATGACAGCTGCCCCCAACACACCAGACACTGCTATATCTCTATATGACAGCTGTCCCAGCACACTCAGCTCTGCTATATCTCTATATATGACAGCTGCCCCAGCAAACCCAGCTCTACTACATCTATACACATGACAGCTGCCGAAACACAGCCAGCTCTGCTACATCATTACACATGACAGCTGCCCCCAACACACCAGCACTGCTATATATCTATATGACAGCTGTCCCAGCACACTCAGCTCTGATATATCTCTATATATGACAGCTGCCCCAGCAAACCCAGCTCTACTACATCTATACACATGACAGCTGCCGAAACACAGCCAGCTCTGCTACATCATTACACATGACAGCTGCCCCCAACACACCAGCACTGCTATATCTATATGACAGCTGTCCCAGCACACTCAGCTCTGCTATATCTCTATATATGACAGCTGCCCCAGCAAACCCAGCTCTACTACATCTATACACATGACAGATGCCTAAACACACCCAGCTCTGCTACATCTATACACATGACAGCTGCACCAGCACACTCAGCTCTGCTATATCTCTATATATGACAGCTGCCCCAGCAAACCCAGCTCTACTACATCTATACATGACAGATGCCCAAACACACCCAGCTCTGCTACATCTATACACATGACAGCTGCACCAGCACACTCAGCTCTACTATATCTCTATATATGACAACTGCCCCAGCAAACCCAGCTCTACTACATCTATACACATGACAGCTGCCGAAACACAGCCAGCTCTGCTACATCTATACACATGACAGCTGCCCCAGCACACTCAGCTCTGCTATATCTCTATATATCTATCTACTGTATAGCAATACTTAGAGATATATAGATGTAGCAGGGCTGGTTGTGCTGGAGCAGCTATCATATATAGAGATATAGCAGGGCTGAGTGTGCTGGGGCAGCTGTCATATAGAGATATAGCAGTGCTGGGTGTGTTTGGGCAGCTGTCATGTGTATAGATGTAGCAGAGCTGGGTTTGCTGGGGCAGCTGTCATGTGTATAGATGTAGCAGGACTGAGTGTGCTGGGACAGCTGTCATATAGAGATATAGCAGTGCTGGGTGTGTTTGGGCAGCTGTCATATGCATAGATGTAGCAGAGCTGGGTTTGCTGGGGCAGCTATCATATATAGAGATATAGCAGAGCTGAGTGTGCTGGAACAGCTGTCATATAGAGATATATCTGAGATACTGCTATATCTGTATATGACAGCTGTCTCAGCACATTCAGCTCTGCTACATCTCTATATATGAGCAGCTGCCATGTGTATAGATGTACACTTAGCCAGCTATAACAGTAGAAGTCTCATATTTTTTCAGTCAGCCTCAAGGCAGCTCGTATGGTCTAGTGGTTAGCTGCTCTGCCTCTAAAGCAGAATGTCGTGGGTTCGAATCCCAGCAGACTCTTTTCTGAAATACAAGCACTGAGTCCATATAAGGACATACAAGGCGGGACACAGGAAGAGGCTGCATCGCATCGCTGACATGAAGGTAAGTAGAAGTGTTTATTTTATTTTTTTTAATACCCGACTGTTACTGCCATGGGGGAGCGGAAGGCACCTGATACTGGCACATGGAGGGAGGGGGGTTGGCACCTGATACTGGCACCTGGAGGGGGGGGGGGGGTTGGCACCTGATACTGGCACATGGGGGGGGGGGAGAGGCACCTGATACTGGCACATGGGGGGAGTGGGGTTGGCATCTGATACTGGCATGGGGGGGGGAGGGAGAGAGGCACCTGATACTGGCATTGGGGGGGGAGGGAGAGAGGCACTTGATACTGGCACTTTTTTTGTGGTGGTGGGGGGGGGGAGATAGCACTATGATACTGGGACATAGGGGGGGGGAGACACCTGATACTGGCACCTGGAGGGGAGAGGGGGGGTTGGCACTTGATACTGGCACATGGGGGGGGGAGGCACCTGATACTGGCACATGGGGAGGGGGGAGGGAGAGAGGCACTTGATATTGGCACTTTTTAGTGTGGGGGGGGAGATGGCACTATGATACTGGGACATGGGGGGGAGGAGAGAGGCACTTGATACTGGCATGTGGGGGGGGGGTTGGCACTATGATACTGGCACATGGGGGGGAGAGGCACTTAATACTGGCACTTTTTTGCGGGGGAGATGGCACTATGATACTAGCACATGGGGGGAAGAGAGAGGCACTTGATACTGGCACATGGGGGGTGGGAAGGAGAGAGGCACTTGATACTGGCACATGGGGGGAGATGGCACTATGATACTGGGACATGTGGGGGGGGAGAGGCACTTGATACTGGCACATGATGGGGGGCACTTACTGGCACATTATTGGGGGGCATTATGGGGGACACTAGGCCGGCAGCCTATCAGAGGCCGGACACTGAGGGGCATCTACTGGGGCACTATATATGGGGCATTTTATACTGGTACATTTTGGGGGGCACTAGCAGAAAGGGGGGAGAGGAGCACTATGGGGGAATTTACTGGGGGCACTATATAGGGGTATTTTATACTGGCACATTATGGGGGCACTATGGGGACATTAGTTCAACTGGGGGCATTACAAGGGGGTATTTTTTGCACTGTCACATTATAAGGAGAATTATTTCTACTGGGTGGGCATTATGGTGGGTTTTATTACTGCCCCATGGTATGACCCCCTAGTAGCAGCACCAGCCTCTCCCTGCTCTGCTATCCCTCTGCCCCTTCTCCAAATCCTTATTATAAAATCTTTCTCATTAGGATAAAACACAACATCAGCTCTGCCGAGCCCCCGGCCAAAGTGTGGAAGTGGCGTCCGAGATCCCCAAGGGCAAAGTAACTGTAAGTGTTCATGTGGAGTATGTTTATGTTATGCACATATAGCCTACACTGTGCCCCACAATGTACAGTATACCTCTATATTGTGCCCCACAATGTACAGTATACTGCTACACTGTGCCCCACAATATACAGTATACCTCTACACTGTGCCCCACAATATACAGTGTACCGCTACACTGTGCCACACGATATACAGTATACCTCTACACTGTGCCTCACAATGTACAGTATACCTCTATACTGTGCCCCACAATATACAGTATACCTCTATACTGTGCCTCACAATGTACAGTATACCTCTATACTGTGCCCCACAATGTACAGTATACCTCTATACTGTGCCCCACAATGTACAGTATACCTCTATACTGTGCCCCACAATATACATTATACCTCTACACTGTGCCTCACAATATACAGTATACTGCTACACTGTGCCCCACAATATACAGTATACCTCTACACTGTGCCTCACAATATACAGTATACTGCTACTGTGCCACACAATATACAGTATACTGCTACACTGTGCCCCACAATATACAGTACACCTCTACACTGTGCCCCACAATATACAGTATACCTCTACACTGTGCCTCACAATATACAGTATACTGCTACTGTGCCACACAATATACAGTATACCTCTACACTGTGCCCCACAATATACAGTATACCTCTACACTGTGCCTCACAATATACCGCTACACTGTGCCACACAATATACAGTATACCGCTACACTGTGCCTCACAATATACCTCAACACTGTGCCACACAATATACAGTATACCGCTACACTGTGCCTCACAATATACCTCTACACTGTGCCACACAATATACAGTATACCGCTACACTGTGCCACACAATATACAGTATACCTCTACACTGTGCCACACAATATACAGTATACCTCTACACTGTGCCGCACAATATACAGTATACCTCTATACTGTGCCACACAATATACAGTATACCGCTACACTGTGCCAAAGGAGTGGGGTTTACACAGGAGGAGGGAGGTGCGAAGCGCGCTGAGGGGGGCCCTTACAAATATTTGCTGTGGGGCCCAGTCACTTCTAGTTACGCCCCTGACATCTGGTATCGCCGTACTCAGGAGAAGTTGGGGAATGTGTTTTGGGGTGTCATTTTACATATACCCATGCTGGGTGAGAAAAATATCTTGGTCAAATGCCAACTTTGTATTAAAAAATAGTAAAGTTGTCTTTTGCCAAGATATTTCTCTCACCCAGCATGGTTATATGTAAAATGGCACCCCAAAACACATTCCCCAACTTCTCCTGAGTACGGCGGTACCAGATGTGTGACACTTTTTTGCAGCCAAGGTGGGCAAAGGGGCACATATTCCAAAGAGCACCTTTCGGATTTTGCAGGCCATTTTTTACACATTTTGATTGCAAGGTACTTCTTACACATTTGGGCCCCTAAATTGCCAGGGCAGTATAACTACGCCACAAGTGACCCCATTTTGGAAAGAAGACACCCCAAGGTATTCCGTGAGGGGCACGGCGAGTTCCTAGAATTTCTTATTTTTTGTCACAAGTTAGCGGAAAATGATGATTTTTCTTTTTTTTTCTTTTTTCCTTACAAAGTCTCATATTCCACTAACTTGCGACAAAAAATAAAAAATTCTAGGAACTCGCCGTGCCCCTCACGGAATACCTTGGGGTGTCTTCTTTCCAAAATGGGGTCACTTGTGGCGTAGTTATACTGCCCTGGCAATTTAGGGGCCCAAATGTGTAAGAAGTACCTTGCAATCAAAATGTGTAAAAAATGGCCTGCGAAATCCAAAAGGTGCACTTTGGAATTTGGGCCCCTTTGCCCACCTTGGCTGCAAAAAAGTGTCACACATCTGGTATTGCCGTACTCAGGAGAAGTTGGGGAATGTGTTTTGGGGTGTCATTTTACATTTACCCATGCTGGGTGAGAAAAATATCTTGGTCAAATGCCAACTTTGTATAAAAAAATAGGAAAAGTTGTCTTTTGCCAAGATATTTCTCTCACCCAGCATAGGTATATGTAAAATGACACCCCAAAACACATTCCCCAACTTCTCCTGAGTACGGCGATACCAGATGTGTGACACTTTTTTGCAGCCAAGGTGGGCAAAGGGGCACATATTCTAAAGTGCACCTTTCGGATTTCACCGGTCATTTTTTACACATTTCGATTGCAAGGTACTTCTCACACATTTGGGCCCCTAAATTGCCAGGGCAGTATAACTACCCCACAAGTGACCCCATTTTGGAAAGAAGACACCCCAAGGTATTCCATGAGGGGCATGGCGAGTTCCTAGAATGTTTTATTTTTTGTCGCAAGTTAGTGGAATATGAGACTTTGTAAGAAAAAAATAAATAAAAAATCATCATCATTTTCCGCTAACTTGTGACAAAAAATAAAATGTTCTATGAACTCACTATGCCCATCAGCGAATACCTTAGGGTGTCTACTTTCCGAAATGGGGTCATTTGTGGGGTTTTTCTACTGTCTGGGCATTGTAGAACCTCAGGAATCATGAGAGCTGCTTCAAAAAGCGGAAATTCACATTTTTGTACCATAGTTTGTAAACGCTATAACTTTTACCCAAACCATTTTTTTTTTTGCCCAAACATTTTTTTTTTATCAAAGACATGTAGAACTATAAATTTAGCGAAAAATTTATATATGGATGTTGTTTTTTTTGCAAAATTTTACAGCTGAAAGTGAAAAATGTCATTTTTTTTGCAAAAAAATCGTTACATTTCGATTAATAACAAAAAAAGTAAAAATGTCAGCAGCAATAAAATACCACCAAATGAAAGCTCCATTAGTGAGAAGAAAAGGAGGTAAAATTCATTTGGGTGGTAAGTTGCATGACCGAGCGATAAACGGTGAAAGGAGTGTAGTGCAGAAGTGTAAAAAGTGCTCTGGACATGAAGGGGGTTTCAGCTAGCGGGGCTGAAGTGGTTAATCCCTGAAAGGCCTCAATTGTAGCATCAGATGCTGCAATCAGTGATGAACACAGCATCTGAGGGGTTTAATGACGGGCGGCACCATTGACTTACATTGATTTTAATGCCATATCTGGTTGTTCAGTTTTGCAGCTTGCATCGGATTTGTGTCCTGTAAAAAAAACTGAACAAACTGGAACAGAATGCATCTTGATGCCTCCTGATCTGGTTTGTTCTTTTTTTGTACCCTTGACAATGAATGGGGACAAAATGGAAGTGTTTTGGCCCAATTTTGAGAACCTCTACTGGATCTCAAAACCAGAATGCAAAAAACCCGAAGTGAAAGTAGCCTTAACAGTTGTTGGGGTAGCTCTGGCACCAGAAGCCAGTGATGTAACTACACATGAACCTGTGAATGGGAGCAGTGCTGCAGTAACCAGTTCCATCTCATACAGAATAGACAGAGCTGTGTAGTTCCGGCATACAATTTAGGTGCTGTAGCTACACTTAATTAGCCGATCGGTGGTGGTTTAGGGTGTTGGACCCCTGCCAATCAAATATTAATGTCATATCCTGAAGCTATCAATCCTGAAAGAGTAATCCCACACCGGAGACTGTTGATACACATTACAAAAATAGTATCATCCAATAATTTGTTATTCCCAATACTATATTTGTATTATTTCTGCAATACCAGTCTTAACATTGTCATCATTATTATTTGGGTGGAATTATTGTATTGATTTCAAAAGCTGGAAGATGATTTCTAAATGAGAAAAAGCTTTAGGGCTGACTGGCTCTGCACTGTATAACTTTGCCATTAAAAATGACCTCCTTGCACAGTGATGCTCGAAAACATGAATTATTTTCGCTAAAAGCACCGTCAGTGTCTGTGTCCATTATCATCTCTGCTTTGTTCAAGCCTCCAAGGAGCGTGACTCTTCTCTTGCTTTAATGCGATCAGTTCTGCTAGACTAAATTAGAAAATGTATTTTCAACTAAATGGAATGCAAATTACATATATTTTGTAATGTCAACATAATATTTTATTAATTATTCCTTAATTGGTGTGTTTGAAAGAGCACACACTTGGAAATGTGCAAATAAGTAGCCAGAGGATGCTCTTCATACCTGCAACGAACAGTTTTGATGTAGTTAATATATATATTAGAGATGAGCAAACCTCTTGAGATTCGGAGAGAGAGCCTGCTATGCTACTCTGGGTTTATTAGAAATATACAGGTAAAACTCGAAAAATTTGAATATCGTGCAAAAGTCCATTTATTTCAGTAATGCAAATTAAAAGGAGATGCATTAATGCAGCTTAAAATTTAAATTTTGTGAAAATGTTGAATATTCTAAGCTCAAAGTGTCACACTCTATTCAGATAATTCATCCATACCCCCTGAGCAAAGGGTACCTCAAATTTGAGACTTTGGGGTTTCATAAGCTATAAGCCATAATCATCCAAATTATAACAAATAAAGGCTTGAAATATCTCGCTTTGCATGTAATGAGTCTATCTCATATGTTAGTTTCACCTTTTAAGTTGCATTACTGAAAAAAATGAACTTTGCACGATATTCTAATATTTCGAGTTTCACCTGTATATGAGTTGTCTGGGAGGTACTGTTTCTCACTATTGAGTGTGAATGGGGAATGCCCCTCTGAGTTCCTGAGAAACATATTCCAAAGTTATTAACACATAATGTGACGTGTCAGATTTGCAAAAAAAATGGCCTGGGCAGGAGGGTGAAAACTGTCCCGGGATATAAGGGGTTAATTAACAATATTTCAAAATCAAAATATTCGTAACCCTTTCACAACATGTGATGTAATAGTACGTCACATATTGGGTCTCTTTAAAGCTTAGGAGAGGGCGCCATAGCAACCGGGTGCCTGCTGTTTCATACAGCAGGCACCCATGTCGAATGTCTGTGACAAGCAGTAATGCCGATCACGGACATTTAGGACCTAACCACTGCATCTGAACATGCTAAATCCCGGAAACGTGCGCTTCTGGTAATGCCCCAGCTCCCCCGTGTGGCGATCGGAGGAGCTAGAGCTTGTGTGCGGCAGCCCCTGTCATAGCCATTGTCTGTAGCCATAGACTCCAATGCTAGTGTATTCCTTATTTGAACTATAAAAAGTGTAAAAAAAAAGTTTTAAAAAAATGTAAAAAAAAAAATACACATCATGGATATCGTCACATGTGAAGACACCTGTATTATAAAAATATTAATTAATTAATCCCATACAGAAAAGGGTGAAACAAAAAAGGGTCAGCATGGTCGATTTACCATTTTGTGGTTGCTTCTCCTCTCACAAAAAAGTAAATAAAAAGTGATGAAAAAGTTGTATACACCCCAGAATGGTATTACTGAAAAGTACAGATTTCCCCACCAAAAATGAGCCTTCATACAGCTCCGCAGATATAACTACAAAAAAAGTTATAGGGGTCAGAAAATCATACCAAAATTTTTTTTTTTTCAGTATCAAAACGCAAGAAAAGCTATACAAATATAGTATTGCTCCATTTGTACTGACCTGAAGAATAAGTGCAGCACGCCAGACCTGCAGGGTATAGCAACAGTGAGGTCATGGTATGGGCAATCGACGGTTACTCACTTTTTGGAGGACCCTGGGCAGGCATGCATGCAGTGAATGAGAGGCAGACACTAGTTCCTCTGGGGCACACTCTGGGTGTAGAGACCTGGCCTGATGTTGGGTGAGGTGCCCTGGTTGTTGCAGGTGTTTAGAGTGCCTGAGGCAAAGTCCCTTTAAGGATCGTGATGCCAGTGCCTGTAACGGTGGCACACCGGTTGGTAGGAATAGTAATTGAGGTACACAGATTGTATGGTGAACCAAACGTTGCTTTACTTGAAAACAGTCCAACTTTGTACAGTCAATTGCAGTGGTTAATGATGATGATGCAGTCCCTTGAACAATATGTCCCAAGCAGGCTTACTTTCAATGATGGCAGATATTAATCATGCAAGATACTTGGAGGGCAAACAGTTAATGCTTTGCAGTGCAATGCTGCTCTATCCCCTCAGCTATTCTAGCTGGCTGGATCCCAAGGCCCGGATGCCTAAGTGCTGGCTTAAATCCTTGGTATAAATTCCTTCCTCCAGTATAGACCCTTGCTCTTCACTTTATAGTACTTCTGCCCATCAGGTTACTTATCTGCACTTGGTTGTATGATCCTCTCTTGGTAGGGAAACTGCAGGTTGCTCCCAGGAGGTGCTCTCCTACTACTGGGGTATCTCAACTGAGCTATGCTTAGCCTCAGGAGCTTCAGGCTGACAAGATGACTCCTCTAGTCCCCTGGAATACACTGCCTATCTCCTGTCTGGGCCATCCTAAATATACCGTATTTTTCGCCCTATAGGATGCACCGGCCCATAAGACGCACCTAGGTTTTTGGGGAGAAAAATAAGAAAAAAAATATTTTTAACCAAAAGGTGTGCTTTTGGTGGGTTTGGAACTAATGGTGGTCTGTGGGTGGCACTATTACTGGGGATCTGTGAAGGACACTGTTATGGGGGATCTGTGGATGACAGACACTGTTATGGGGGGATCTGTGGATGACGGACACTGTTATGGGGGATCTGTGGATGACAGACACTGTTATGGGGGGGATCTGTGGATGACGGACACTGTTATGGGGGGGATCTGTGGATGACGGACACTGTTATGGGGGGATCTGTGGATGACGGACACTGTTATGGGGGGATCTGTGGATGATGGACACTGTTATGGGGGGGATCTGTGGATGACGGACACTGTTATGGGGGGGATCTGTGGATGACGGACACTATTATGGGGGATCTGTGGATGACGGACACTGTTATGGGGGGATCTGTGGATGACGGACACTGTTATGGGGGATCTGTGGATGACGGACTCTGTTATGGGGGGATCTGTGGATGAGGGACACTGTTATGGGGGGGATCTGTGGATGACTGACACTGTTACAGGGGGGGATCTGTGGATGGCACTGTTACAGGGGGGGGGGGATCTGTGGATAGCATTACAGCACCTGCATTACAGCACCTAGGAATAGGATTTAAGGTACGATTAGCAATATAGGAGTGAGGGGGCATATATAATACATTTTAATCGACTAAGACAGTTAATATTAGTATACCGGAGCGGCGGGGCGGTGCTATACTACACTGATTGCACCGCCCCGCCGCTATTCCCGGCCCCCAGCTCCTCCTCCCAGTCCCTCCCCTGGCCCCAGCTCACGCTACATCGCATCCAGCGATGTTAAATTGTCAGCATTCGCCCCATAAGACGCAGGGGCATTTTCCCCCGATTTTTTTGGGGGGGAATAGTGCGTCTTATGGGGCGAAAAATACGGTAACTAGGGCTCGCTAGCTCCCTCTAACGCCCGTGAGGCTAAACTGCACCCTGACAGGCCTGACACCCAGTTAACACAGGGAAATACATGCACATGAAATTCAATGCAATAAAGCACATTAACCCCTTTTGTGTAGTGCCCACCTTGACCTAGTGGGACACTACATAGCCCCACGCTATGACGTTGCCCGTCCTCGGCGCAACATGGAGGGTCCGCCCATCTGGAAGCGGCAACCTGAAAGACAGATGAGAACATGCATATACAGCAATCGCCACATTAACAATATAAAATTTGACAAATAATGTCACTAAAAGGAGTGGTGAAAAGGGGCGTCGTTCTCTTCTCTCAGGATAACATAAGGGAACAGGGGAGCTGACCTGGTGCAGCGTATCAGTAAATACCAGTATAGTACATTATAAGCAAATTGTCCATAACAAATGTAAACAAACAAAAGTCCTTGGAGGCTCAAAGGATATCATGAGTCCGTACCCCGGCTGGCAAACAGGGTTAAACAGGGGTTTCCCGTGAGGGACTACCTAGGCCCATAATGTAGTCTCCAAACCTCACAGGTGGGTGCCCCCTGGTAGAACCGGTGGACCTCCTTACTGGCAGGGGTTCTTCCTGCCTGGACTCAGGAAGGTCAGAGGAGCCCACCGCCTCTGGAGCTTCTTCAGGAGCTCTCTGGGGTAAGGTGTCCTGAGGTTGAGGGCTAACAGGAACAGGAGCAGGAACCAGTAAATTCAACCAAGGCGTGAGGGCCCAGTGGAGCGGCTCTTTATCATGGATCAAGTTCTCCACAACCTGCATAGGGTCCATAGGTGGAGCCGGCAACTCCTCTTCAGAAGGCTCAGGTTCTATATCCTCTGCCGCTGGTTTTCCTTCTATACAAGGCTTGAGACGGTTCCTGTGAACGATTTGGGAACCTTTTCCTTCCCTGGAGACTTGGTAAATGTGGGCTGCAGCATTGGGGATGGCAGTAATGATATAGGGAATCCTTTCCGATTTGCTGTCCAACTTGCTGGTCCGGTGGTTGTTTTTTAACCACACCTTGTCTCCGAGGGCCAGGGGATCCGCATGGGCAGCCTGATCATAGTCTTTTTGCTGCCTTTCCCGAACAATCTCCATACATCCCTGGACGATCTCTTTAGCATTGAGGAGACGCCTTTGGTGTTCCACTACCCAATCAGTCCTGGGCAGTGGGTTGATCACATCCGGCACCTGTACCCCCTGGGAGTGATCCGCAGGTAACCTCCCTTGTCGCCCAAACATCAGATAGAACGGGGTGTAACCTGTGGAACAATGGATGGTGTTGTTATAAGTGTACATGAGCTGCGGCAACAGAGTAGGCCAATCACCCCTCGTCTCAGGGGGTACTGCTCTCAGCATTTCAATGAGAGTCTTATTCATTTTTTCACAGAGTCCGTTACCTTGCGGATGATAGGCGGTGGTCCGGACTTTCTGGCAGTTGTGCAGCAGGCACATCTCATGGAACAGCTGCGACTCAAACGCAGACCCTTGGTCGGTGAGGATCCTTTCTGGGCAGCCGTAGGGCAGCAGGAAATGCTTCCAGAATGCCTCTGCTGTAGTCTTAGCTGTCAGGTCTTTCACAGGCACTGCTACGACAAACTTGGTGAAGTGATCAATTATAGTCATGGCATACGTATACCCTGAGCGACTCGGCTCCAACTTTACGTGATCAATAGCAACAAGTTCTAAAGGAGTCTTACTTATGATAGGATGGAGAGGCGCCCTCTGGTCATGGCGTTCAGTTCGCCCCACAGCACAGGCAGTGCATTCTCGGCACCATTTCTCAATATCTTCTCTCACCCCAATCCAATAGAATCTTCTGCGAATGGTAGCCTCAGTCTTTTGCACACCGAAGTGTCCGGACTGGTTGTGATACATATCCAGCACCAGGCTGGCATCCCGACATGGCAGGAGAATTTGGTACACTCTATCACAGGACACTCGATCCAGACTCCTTCTGAGCAACAGGCCTCTTTGAAGGAATAGTTGGTGGCGATGTCTCCACAGTCTCGCTAGTTCTGGGTCTGCACTCTTCCTGCGGATTCTCTCAGGGATTTTCCTGGTAAGGAAGTAGAGCAGTTCACCGAGGACTCTACTTTCGGACTGGAGCTTAATCCATCTTTCTTGATCGCCTCTGGACTCAGGACCATCCGATGAGGGAGGATCAGCAGCAGGGAGATCTTCAGTACGGATATTATCCTGCTGAGTAAATTTATTGTAGAACGCTGGCATTTCCACCTCTTCCCAGGCATCTTTTGGTTCATCTGGGGCCTCTGTAGTGGGAAGCCGCGACAGAGCATCAGCGTTATCGTTGGAGCGGCCCGCCCGGTATTTCACAGTAAAGTCATAGTTGGCAAGGCGGGAGGCCCATATTTGCTCCAGTGCCCCTAATTTGGCTGTATTCAGATGTGCCAAGGGGTTATTGTCCGTGAAGGCGACAAATGGTGTGGCAGCGAGATAGTGTTTAAACTTTTCGGTCACAGCCCACACTAAGGCAAGAAACTCCAGCTTGAAAGAACTGTAATTCTGGTCGTTCTTTTCAGCTCCATTCAGGGATCTGCTGGCGTAGGCAATTACCCTTTCTTTGTTATCTTGCACTTGAGCCAACACGGCCCCCAGGCCTCTTTTACTGGCATCTGTGTAGAGGTGGAATGGCTTCTGATAATCTGGGTAACCCAGAACAGGGGATTCAGTCAAAATCTTCTTTAGGAGTTGGAAGGCAATTTCCCGTTCTTCATTCCATTCAACAGGAATAGGAGTTTTTTGGCTCTTCTTTGGATGCCCCCTCAAGAGTTCCTGGATAGGATCCGCAATTTGTGCGAAATGCGGGATGAAACGCCTGTAATACCCTGCAAAACTGAGAAAGCTTCTCACCTCCTTCACGGTCATAGGAGTAGGCCAATTGCGAACAGCAGCGAGTTTATCAGGATCAGGCTGTACTCCTTCGGCGCTGACAACGTGCCCGAGGTACTTGACCGCTGGTTTCAGCAGGTGGCACTTGGATGGCTTGATTTTGAGGCCATATTTAGTAAGAACTTGAAACACCTCACCCAGGTGCTTTAAATGGTCCTCATACGTCTTGGAGTATATAATGACATCATCCAGGTATAATAGTACAGTCTCAAAATTCCTATGGCCTAAACAAAGTTCCATCAGCCTCTGGAACATTCCTGGAGCGTTACACAGTCCAAACGGCATATAATTGAATTCAAACAGGCCCATAGGTGTAGTGAAAGCAGTCTTTTCTCGATCTTCTGGGGCCATGGGCACTTGCCAGTACCCACTGGTTAAGTCCAAAGTGGAGAAATAGGTTGATGACCCCAGGGCAGTCAAGGACTCTTCAATGCGTGGCAATGGATATGCATCTTTGTGGGTGATTTGATTAATTTTCCTGTAGTCCACGCAGAACCTTATGCTGCCATCTTTTTTCCAAACAAGCCCTAGGGGCGCAGCCCAGGGACTATGACTGTCCCGGATTATATTAGAGTCTTTCATCTCTTGCATCATCTCTTTCACGGACTGATAGGTAGTAGGTGGTATGGGTCGTTGTTAGAGTTGAGCGAACACCTGGATGTTCGGGTTCGAGAAGTTCGGCCGAACATCCCGGAAATGTTCGGGTTCGGGATCCGAACCCGATCCGAACTTCGTCCCGAACCCGAACCCCATTGAAGTCAATGGGGACCCGAACTTTTCGGCACTAAAACGGCTGTAAAACAGCCCAGGAAAGGGCTAGAGGGCTGCAAAAGGCAGCAACATGTAGGTAAATCCCCTGCAAACAAATGTGGATAGGGAAATTAATTAAAATAAAAATTAAATAAATAAAAATTAACCAAAATCAATTGGAGAGAGGTTCCATAGCAGAGAATCTGGCTTCCCGTCACCCACCACTGGAACAGTCCATTCTCAGATATTTAGGCCCCGGCACCCAGGCAGAGGAGAGAGGTCCCGTAACAGACAATCTGGCTTCATGTCAGCAGAGAATCAGTCTTCATGTCATAGCAGAGAATCAGGCTTCACGTCACCCACCACTGTAAGAGTCCATTTTCATAAATTTAGGCCCAGCACCCAGGCAGAGGAGAGAGGTCCCGTAACAGACAATCTGGCTTCATGTCAGCAGAGAATCAGTCTTCATATCATAGCAGAGAATCTGGCTTCCCGTTACCCACCACTAGAACAGTCCATTCTCAGATATTTAGGCCCCGGCACCCAGGCAGAGGAGAGAGGTCCCGTAACAGACAATCTGGCTTCATGTCAGCAGAGAATCAGTCTTCATATCATAGCAGAGAATCAGGCTTCACGTCAGCCACCACTGCAACAGTCCATTGTCATAAATTCAGGCCCAGCACCCAGGCAGAGGAGAGAGGTCCCGTAACAGACAATCTGGCTTCATGTCAGCAGAGAATCAGTCTGCATGTCATAGCAGAGAATGAGGCTTCACGTCACCCACCACTGCAACAGTCCATTTTCATAAATTTAGGCCCAGCACCCAGGCAGAGGAGAGAGGTCCCGTAACAGAGGATCTGGCTTCATGTCACCAGAGAATCAGTCTGCATGTCATAGCAGAGAATCAGGCTTCACGTCACCCACCACTGCAACAGTCCATTTTCATAAATTTAGGCCCAGCACCCAGGCAGAGGAGAGAGGTCCCGTAACAGAGGATCTGGCTTCATGTCACCAGAGAATCAGTCTGCATGTCATAGCAGAGAATCAGGCTTCACGTCAGCCACCACTGCAACAATCCATTGGCATATATTTAGGCCTAGCACACAGGCAGAGGAGAGAGGTCCCGTAACAGACAATCTGGCTTCATGTCAGCAGAGAATCAGTCTTCATATCATAGCAGAGAATCAGGCTTCACGTCAGCCACCAATGCAACAGTCCATTGTCAGATATTTAGGCCCAGCACCCAGGCAGAGGAGAGAGGTCCCGTAACAGAGGATCTGGCTTCATGTCAGCAGAGAATCAGTCTTCATGTCATAGCAGAGAATCAGGCTTCACGTCACCCACCACTGTAAGAGTCCATTTTCATAAATTTAGGCCCAGCACCCAGGCAGAGGAGAGAGGTCCCGTAACAGACGATCTGGCTTCATGTCAGCAGAGAATCAGTCTGCATGTCATAGCAGAGAATGAGGCTTCACGTCACCCACCACTGCAACAGTCCATTTTCATAAATTTAGGCCCAGCACCCAGGCAGAGGAGAGAGGTCCCGTAACAGAGGATCTGGCTTCATGTCACCAGAGAATCAGTCTGCATGTCATAGCAGAGAATCAGGCTTCACGTCACCCACCACTGCAACAGTCCATTTTCATAAATTTAGGCCCAGCACCCAGGCAGAGGAGAGAGGTCCCGTAACAGAGGATCTGGCTTCATGTCACCAGAGAATCAGTCTGCATGTCATAGCAGAGAATCAGGCTTCACGTCAGCCACCACTGCAACAATCCATTGGCATATATTTAGGCCTAGCACACAGGCAGAGGAGAGAGGTCCCGTAACAGACAATCTGGCTTCATGTCAGCAGAGAATCAGTCTTCATATCATAGCAGAGAATCAGGCTTCACGTCAGCCACCAATGCAACAGTCCATTGTCAGATATTTAGGCCCAGCACCCAGGCAGAGGAGAGAGGTCCCGTAACAGACAATCTGGCTTCATGTCAGCAGAGAATCAGTCTGCATGTCATAGCAGAGAATGAGGCTTCACGTCACCCACCACTGCAACAGTCCATTTTCATAAATTTAGGCCCAGCACCCAGGCAGAGGAGAGAGGTCCCGTAACAGAGGATCTGGCTTCATGTCAGCAGAGAATCAGTCTGCATGTCATAGCAGAGAATCAGGCTTCACGTCAGCCACCACTGCAACAGTCCATTGTCATAAATTCAGGCCCAGCACCCAGGCAGAGGAGAGAGGTCCCGTAACAGACAATCTGGCTTCATGTCACCAGAGAATCAGTCTGCATGTCATAGCAGAGAATGAGGCTTCACGTCAGCCACCACTGCAACAATCCATTGGCATATATTTAGGCCTAGCACACAGGCAGAGGAGAGGTTCATTCAACTTTGGGTAGCCTTGCAATATAATGGTAAAATGAAAATAAAAATAGGATTGAATGAGGAAGTGCCCTGGAGTCCAATAATATATGGTTATGGGGAGGTAGTTAATGTCTAATCTGGACAAGGGACGGACAGGTCCTGTGGGATCCATGCCTGGTTCATTTTTATGAACGTCAGCTTGTCCACATTGGCTGTAGACAGGCGGCTGCGTTTGTCTGTAATGACGCCCCCTGCCGTGCTGAATACACGTTCAGACAAAACGCTGGCTGCCGGGCAGGCCAGCACCTCCAAGGCATAAAAGGCTAGCTCTGGCCACGTGGACAATTTAGAGACCCAGAAGTTGAATGGGGCCGAACCATCAGTCAGTACGTGGAGGGGTGTGCACACGTACTGTTCCACCATGTTAGTGAAATGTTGCCTCCTGCTAACACGTTGCGTATCAGGTGGTGGTGCAGTTAGCTGTGGCGTGTTGACAAAAGTTTTCCACATCTCTGCCATGCTAACCCTGCCCTCAGAGGAGCTGGCCGTGACACAGCTGCCTTGGCGACCTCTTGCTCCTCCTCTGCCTTGGCCTTGGGCTTCCACTTGTTCCCCTGTGACATTTGGGAATGCTCTCAGTAGCGCGTCTACCAACGTGCGCTTGTACTCGCGCATCTTCCTATCACGCTCCAGTGCAGGAAGTAAGGTGGGCACATTGTCTTTGTAGCGTGGATCCAGCAGGGTGGCAACCCAGTAGTCCGCACAGGTTAAAATGTGGGCAACTCTGCTGTCGTTGCGCAGGCACTGCAGCATGTAGTCGCTCATGTGTGCCAGGCTGCCCAGGGGTAAGGACAAGCTGTCCTCTGTGGGAGGCGTATCGTCATCGTCCTGCCTTTCCCCCCAGCCACGCACCAGTGATGGACCCGAGCTGCGTTGGGTGCCACCCCGCTGTGACCATGCTTCATCCTCATCCTCCTCCACCTCCTCCTCATCCTCGTCCTCCTCGTCCTCCAGTAGTGGGCCCTGGCTGGCCACATTTGTACCTGGCCTCTGCTGTTGCCAAAAACCTCCCTCTGAGTCACTTCGAAGAGACTGGCCTGAAAGTGCTAAAAATGACCCCTCTTCCTCCTCCTCCTCCTCCTCCTGGGCCACCTCCTCTTCCATCATCGCCCTAAGTGTTTTCTCAAGGAGACATAGAAGTGGTATTGTAACGCTGATAACGGTGTCATCGCCACTGGCCATGTTGGTGGAGTACTCGAAACAGCGCAACAGGGCACACAGGTCTCGCATGGAGGCCCAGTCATTGGTGGTGAAGTGGTGCTGTTCTGTAGTGCGACTGACCCGTGCGTGCTGCAGCTGAAACTCCACTATGGCCTGCTGCTGCTCGCACAGTCTGTCCAGCATGTGCAAGGTGGAGTTCCACCTGGTGGGCACGTCGCATATGAGGCGGTGAGCGGGAAGGCCGAAGTTACGCTGTAGCGCAGACAGGCGAGCAGCAGCAGGATGTGAACGCCGGAAGCGCGAACAGACGGCCCGCACTTTATGCAGCAGCTCTGACATGTCGGGGTAGTTGTGAATGAACTTCTGCACCACCAAATTCAGCACATGCGCCAAGCAAGGGATGTGCGTCAAATTGGCTAGTCCCAGAGCTGCAACGAGATTTCGCCCATTATCACACACCACCAGGCCGGGCTTGAGGCTCACCGGCAGCAACCACTCGTCGGTCTGTTGTTCAATACCCCGCCACAACTCCTGTGCGGTGTGGGGCCTGTCCCCCAAACATATGAGTTTCAGAATGGCCTGCTGACGTTTACCCCGGGCTGTGCTGAAGTTGGTGGTGAAGGTGTGTGGCTGACTGGATGAGCAGGTGGAAGAAGAGGAGGAGGAAGCCGAGAAGGAGGAGGTGGCAACAGGAGGCAAAGAATGTTGCCCTGCGATCCTTGGCGGCGGAAGGACGTGCGCCAAACAGCTCTCCGCCTGGGGCCCAGCTGCCACTACATTTACCCAGTGTGCAGTTAGGGAGATATAGCGTCCCTGGCCGTGCTTACTGGTCCACGTATCTGTGGTTAGGTGGACCTTGCTACAGATGGCGTTGCGCAGTGCACACTTGATTTTATCGGATACTTGGTTGTGCAGGGAAGGCACGGCTCTCTTGGAGAAGTAGTGCCGGCTGGGAACAACATACTGTGGGACAGCAAGCGACATGAGCTGTTTGAAGCTGTCTGTGTCCACCAGCCTAAATGACAGCATTTCATAGGCCAGTAGTTTAGAAATGCTGGCATTCAGGGCCAGGGATCGAGGGTGGCTAGGTGGGAATTTACGCTTTCTATCAAATGTTTGTGAGATGGAGAGCTGAACGCTGGCGTGTGACATGGTTGAGACGCTTGGTGACGGAGGTGGTGGTGGTGGTGTTGGTGGTACATCCCCTGTTTGCTGGGCGGCAGGTGCCAACGTTCCTCCAGAGGCGGAGGAAGAGGCCGAGGCGGCAGCAGCAGAATAGGCCGAGGCGGCAGCAGCAGAAGAGGTAGCAGGGGGAGCCTGAGTGACTTCCTTGGTTTTAAGGTGTTTACTCCACTGCAGTTCATGCTTTGCATGCAGGTGCCTGGTCATGCAGGTTGTGCTCAGGTTCAGAACGTTAATGCCTCGCTTCAGGCTCTGATGGCACAGCGTGCAAACCACTCGGGTCTTGTCGTCAGCACATTGTTTGAAGAAGTGCCATGCCAGGGAACTCCTTGAAGCTGCCTTTGGGGTGCTCGGTCCCAGATGGCGGCGGTCAGTAGCAGGCGGAGTCTCTTGGCGGCGGGTGTTCTGCTTTTGCCCACTGCTCCCTCTTTTGCTACGCTGTTGGCTCGGTCTCACCACTGCCTCTTCCTCCGAACTGTGAAAGTCAGTGGCACGACCTTCATTCCATGTGGGGTCTAGGACCTCATCGTCCCCTGCATCGTCTTCCACCCAGTCTTGATCCCTGACCTCCTGTTCAGTCTGCACACTGCAGAAAGACGCAGCAGTTGGCACCTGTGTTTCGTCATCATCAGAGACATGCTGAGGTGGTATTCCCATGTCCTCATCATCAGGAAACATAAGTGGTTGTGCGTCAGTGCATTCTATGTCTTTCACCGCTGGGGAAGGGCTAGGTGGATGCCCTTGGGAAACCCTGCCAGCGGAGTCTTCAAACAGCATAAGAGACTGCTGCATAACTTGAGGCTGAGACAGTTTCCCTGGTATGCATGGGGGTGATGTGACAGACTGATGGGGTTGGTTTTCAGGCGCCATCTGTGCGCTTTCTGCAGAAGACTGGGTGGGAGATAATGTGAACGTGCTGGATCCACTGTCGGCCACCCAATTGACTAATGCCTGTACCTGCTCAGGCCTTACCATCCTTAGAACGGCATTGGGCCCCACCATATATCGCTGTAAATTCTGGCGGCTACTGGGACCTGAGGTAGTTGGTACACTAGGACGTGTGGATGTGGCAGAACGGCCACGTCCTCTCCCAGCACCAGAGGGTCCACTAACACCACCACGACCATGTCCACGTCCGCGTCCCTTACTAGATGTTTTTCTCATTGTTATGGTTCACCACAACAACAAATATATTATTTGGCCCAATGTATTGTATTCAAATTCAGCGGGATATAAATTTGAGGCCTAGTATTTAGGCGCTGGGTGACCGGTATGGATTTAGTGACAGAATTAGACTTGGAAATGCACAGAAGCGTGTGTGTGAAGTTATTCTGAATGACCCTATGTGCACCTTGAATATTATATACCCTTTTTGGGATAGATTTCAAATAGCTCTGATATAGCAGGAACCACTAAATTATGAAATTGCTAAATTGGGAATTGTATTTCAACCCAGAACAAAAAATGTGCTTTGACGGACACTAAATATCTTGCCCAGCAACAACAGTACAGCGGTAACGAGAGATTTAGCAGGATATAAATTTGAGGCCTAGTATTTAGGCGCTGGGTGACAGGTATGGGTTTTGTGACAGAATTAGACTTGGAAATACACAGTAGAGGGTGTGTGTGAAGTTATTCTGAATGACCCTATGTGCACCTTGAATATTATATACCCTTTTTGGGATAGATTTCAAATAGCTCTGATATAGCAGGAACCACTAAATTATGAAATTGCTAAATTGGGAATTGTATTTCAACCCAGAACAAAAAATGTGCTTTGACGGACACTAAATATCTTGCCCAGCAACAACAGTACAGCGGTGGGTAACGAGAGATTTAGCAGGATATAAATTTGAGGCCTAGTATTTAGGCGCTGGGTGACAGGTATGGGTTTAGTGACAGAATTAGACTTGGAAATACACAGTAGAGGGTGTGTGTGAAGTTATTCTGAATGACCCTATGTGCACCTTGAATATTATATACCCTTTTTGGGATAGATTTCAAATAGCTCTGATATAGCAGGAACCACTAAATTATGAAATTGCTAAATTGGGAATTGTATTTCAACCCAGAACAAAAAATGTGCTTTGACGGACACTAAATATCTTTCCAAGCAACAACAGTACAGCGGTAACGAGAGATTTAGCAGGATATAAATTTGAGGCCTAGTATTTAGGCGCTGGGTGACAGGTATGGGTTTAGTGACAGAATTAGACTTGGAAATACACAGTAGCGGGTGTGTGTGAAGTTATTCTGAATGACCCAATGTGCACCTTGAATATTATATACCCTTTTAGGGATAGATTTCAAATAGCTCTGATATAGCAGAAACCACTAAATTATGAAATTGCTAAATTGGGAATTGTATTTCAACCCAGAACAAAAAATGTGCTTTGACGGACACTAAATAACTTTCCCAGCTACAACAGGACAGCGGTAACGAGAGATTTAGCAGGATATAAATTTGAGGCCTAGTATTTAGGCGCTGGGTGACAGGTATGGGTTTAGTGACAGAATTAGACTTGGAAATACACAGTAGCGGGTGTGTGTGAAGTTATTCTGAATGACCCAATGTGCACCTTGAATATTATATACCCTTTTAGGGATAGATTTCAAATAGCTCTGATATAGCAGAAACCACTAAATTATGAAATTGCTAAATTGGGAATTGTACTTCAACCCAGAACAAAAAATGTGCTTTGACGGACACTAAATAACTTTCCCAGCTACAACAGGACAGCGGTAACGAGAGATTTAGCAGGATATAAATTTGAGGCCTAGTATTTAGGCGCTGGGTGACAGGTATGGGTTTAGTGACAGAATTAGACTTGGAAATACACAGTAGCGGGTGTGTGTGAAGTTATTCTGAATGACCCAATGTGCACCTTGAATATTATATACCCTTTTAGGGATAGATTTCAAATAGCTCTGATATAGCAGAAACCACTAAATTATGAAATTGCTAAATTGGGAATTGTATTTCAACCCAGAACAAAAATGTGCTTTGACGGACACTAAATAACTTTCCCAGCTACAACAGGACAGCGGTAACGAGAGATTTAGCAGGATATAAATTTGAGGCCTAGTATTTAGGCGCTGGGTGACAGGTATGGGTTTAGTGACAGAATTAGACTTGGAAATACACAGTAGCGGGTGTGTGTGAAGTTATTCTGAATGACCCAATGTGCACCTTGAATATTATATACCCTTTTAGGGATAGATTTCAAATAGCTCTGATATAGCAAAAACCACTAAATTATGAAATTGCTAAATTGGGAATTGTACTTCAACCCAGAACAAAAAATGTGCTTTGACGGACACTAAATAACTTTCCCAGCTACAACAGGACAGCGGTAACGAGAGATTTAGCAGGATATAAATTTGAGGCCTAGTATTTAGGCGCTGGGTGACAGGTATGGGTTTAGTGACAGAATTAGACTTGGAAATACACAGTAGCGGGTGTGTGTGAAGTTATTCTGAATGACCCAATGTGCACCTTGAATATTATATACCCTTTTAGGGATAGATTTCAAATAGCTCTGATATAGCAGAAACCACTAAATTATGAAATTGCTAAATTGGGAATTGTACTTCAACCCAGAACAAAAAATGTGCTTTGACGGACACTAAATAACTTTCCCAGCTACAACAGGACAGCGGTAACGAGAGATTTAGCAGGATATAAATTTGAGGCCTAGTATTTAGGCGCTGGGTGACCGGTATGGATTTAGTGACAGAATTAGACTGGGATATGGCCAAAAAATAACCACACTATTGCTGGTTAAATGCACTTGGTGACGGGCGCAGCTTGCCCCTGATGTAGTATATGGCCAAAAAATGAACAGACTATTGCTGGTTAAATGCACTTGGTGTCACAGCTTGACCAACCACACTACTGAGGGTTAAATGCACTTGGTGACGGGCGCAGCTTGCCCCTGATGTAGTATATGGCCAAAAAATAAACAGACTATTGCTGGTTAAATGCACTTGGTGTGACAGCTTCACCCTGATGTAGGCTTTAGCCAGAAAACAACCACACCATTGAGGGTTAAATGCACTTGGTGACAGGCGCAGCTTGCCCCTGATTTTGTATATGGCCAAAAAATGAACAGACTATTGCTGGTTAAATGCACTTGGTGTGACAGCTTCACCCTGATGTAGGCTTTAGCCAAAAAACAACCACACCATTGAGGGTTAAATGCACTTGGTCGCAGCTTGTGCTGGCGCACCACAAGACACAAAATGGCCGCCGATCACCCCAGAAAAATGTGACTGACAAACGGTCTGGGCAGCCTAAAAACAGTGAGCAATTGAGGATCAGCAGCTCAATGATCCACAGCTGCAGATCGATCAGTTAATCAAGTCCTTTGGAGGAGTTAATCTGCCTAATCTCGCCCTACTGTCGCAGCCGCAACCTCTCCCTACGCTAATCAGAGCAGAGTGACGGGCGGCGCTATGTGACTCCAGCTTAAATAGAGGCTGGGTCACATGGTGCTCTGGCCAATCACAGCCATGCCAATAGTAGGCATGGCTGTGATGGCCTCTTGGGGCAAGTAGTATGACGCTTGTTGATTGGCTGCTTTGCAGCCTTTCAAAAAGCGCCAAGAAAGCGTCACAAAAGCGCCAAGAAAGCGACGAACACCGAACCCGAACCCGGACTTTTACGAAAATGTCCGGGTTCGGGTCCGTGTCACGGACACCCCAAAATTCGGTACGAACCCGAACTATACAGTTCGAGTTCGCTCATCCCTAGTCGTTGTCTTTCCTTAATAGGAGGATGAGAGCCAGTGGGTATGGTGTGTTGGATTACACTGACCTCTCCGTAGTCTGTGGAGTGTTTGCTGAAAGCCTGGTGGTGCTCCTTCACCAGCTTTAGGACTCCCTCTATTTGCTCCTTTAGGGTGAATTCGTTCCCCACCAGGATGTCGTAGGGGTGCTGCTGCTCTGTGTGGTCTGGAATGCCTCCGTGGCAGGCAGGCGGATCACATCCTGGAAAGACACCTGGAAAAGCTGAGCAACGGGGCAGTGTTTAAGGAGAGTAACGGGATGATCACCAAAGTTAATTAAACGGACAGGCACTTTACCTTGTGACACGGTCACCAGGCTCTTGGCTGTCCGTATGAAGGGATGATCTTCGATGGGAATAGGTTGCACTAGGGCTTGATAGTCCTGGCCATGGATCCCTAATACAGCACGGCACCACAGGATGATCTGGGAATTTGGAGGCAGAATTACCGGCCGGTTATCCCGGATCCGGACAGTACAAATTTCTCCTTTCTTGTTGGCGAACCTTTGTTGAGCACACAGCACACCAATAGTCTTTTGAAAAACTCTTCTGGAAGCAGGTGAGGCTGAAGATATGGTTTGATTCAATGCTTCAAGCACTGCTTGTACCACAATTACGCCTTGCTGTGGCAGGGTGGCTTCTCCCACCTGAAGGGTAGGTTCCCAATAACCATGCACTTTCACTGGCTTACCGTTGCTGGCAATGATATCTAGCCAGGACTCTGGTGGCTGGGTAAGGAGACTCGGATCCCAGAATTTGTCAAAGGCAGGCCGTTGAATGGTGGTGACCTGTGACCCAGTGTCCAACAGGGCTTCAAAGGGTATCCCGTTGATACATATATTAATTTTCGGACAGGATCCTACATACTTAGGCATCCAGCTTGGATCTTTTGGACCTACTGATCTACCTCCCGAGGGGCGGTCCTCTGCCTCAGAGGTTGCCCGTTTTACTGCCAGCACATTGATTCAGTATGTCCATATTTCTTGCAATGGTGGAAGACAGGCTGCTTTCTACTTCTGGGCCGATACCTCGGTCGCCCATCAGGTTCTTTTGGATATACTTCTCCATATGCAGGTGGGAGCCTTGGAGGAAAAGGACCTTCATCTTCTAATAACAATGGTCTCTCCCACTCCTCCATTTTCTTGCACACCTTCTCTAGACTTAGAGTAAGATAGTTCACTTGCTCCATTAGTGCTGCCACTACATCCGTGACTGGAGCTTGGGTGGCCTGACCGACTCCTGCAGACCCCACATTAACAGTCTTTGTCTGACAAGCCTGAGGTTCCGGGAAGGCTGCTGGCCCTGGAGCAGGGTTCTGGCCTAATATACTGATGGCCAATTCCTTAAAGTCCAAAAATGTACAGTGGGGGTGTTGAGCGGACAACATGCGTAGCTGGCCCTTTAAATGCTCAGTACCTATGCCCGCAATGAATTGCTCTCTAAGAGTCCGGTCCTGGTCCTCAGCTTCTTTGGGATCCACTTGGACTACAGCTCTCAGCGTCTCTTGTAAGGACAGGGCAAAATCGTGGAGCGACTCTCCAGGCTGCTGCTTTCTGCTGAAGAAACACATTTTAACTTCTGACACCGTTCTGGCCTCAAATGTTGTGCCCAAGCGATCAAAGATCTGTTCCAGGCTACTTTTCTCAGAACGGGGCCATGACATGACTTCCCTGCGAGCGGCCCCCTCTAACTGAGCTAGGAGGATCTCCATTTGTTGTTCAGCAGTTATGGGATAAAGCGGGACAAGGCCAGTATCTGCTCCCTAAAGTACTTTAACTTGTGGGCTTCCCCTGAATAATGTGGGAACCAGGGGGCCCAAAAATAGTACGGCATGGTTAGCGGCATCAGGCTTGGCCCTAGAGTCGGCTGTGGGTACTTCAGCAGGCACGACTGGGGCCGCCTGTCTGATTTCCTCAGGTGCGGACATGGTGTTGCTAGGTGGGTATGGCCCTTTAAATGTAGTGGAGCGGACCGGAGCGGCGATGGTAATAACTTTTTTTTTTCACAGAAAAGTCTTTGGTCACTAACGGGGGTCCCTCCGGTTCCCTGGCAGGGGTCGGGAAGGTTCCGGTAAGGTAATCGGAGGAGCCGGCAAAAGTTTAAAGTCTGTACTTTAAATGAGATGCGTGGCTACAGGCGTTGAGCGTCCTGCGTACAGCGACAGCAGGTGGGCGCGGCCTCTCGTAGCTCCGGGACTCAGGTAGGCGGCACCTTTTCTTCCAGACAGGGCGGCGTTCTTCCTCCTGTTGGCTGGGCGATGACTCCGCCTGTTTTTTTTCGTGCCAAAGTCTTCTTTTTCGCGCCAAACAGTTCCACAAGGCGCACTTGTAATCCAATCAGGTTAAGTGGGCAAAATCGCTGTCTATTCACTGACAGCAAGTGGTGGCTTAAATCGGCAGCAAACAGTCCATACAATATAGTCTTCACACTGCAACTATTACCGTTCACTTTGGCCCAGCAATTCTTCAATAAAACAATTAGGGCTTATCACTTTAAGGCAATTAACAGCACACAGTTTTTGTATCCGCAATGGCGCAGGAATGATCGTATCCTGTTCGTGACGCCAATTTATGCAGCATGCCAGACCTGCAGGGTATAGCGACAGTGAGGTCACAGTATGGGCAATCGAGGGTTACTCACTTTTTGGAGGACCCTGGGCAGGCATGCAGCAGTGAATGAGAGGCAGACACTAGTTCCTCTGGGGCACACTCTGGATGTAGAGACCTGGCCTGATGTTGGGTGAGGTGCCCTGGATGTTGCAGGTGTTTAGAGTGCCTGAGGCAAGGTCCCTTTAAGGATCGTGATGCCAGTGCCTGTACGGTGGCACACCGGTTGGTAGGAATAGTAATTGAGGTACACAGATTGTATGGTGAACCAAACGTTGCTTTACTTGAAAACAGTCCAACTTTGTACAATCAATTACAATGGTTAATGATGATGATGCAGTCCCTTGAACAATACGTCCCAAGCAGGCTTACTTCACAATGCTGGCAGGTATTAATCATGCAAGATACTTGGAGGGCAAACAGTTAATGCTTTGCAGTGCAATGCTGCTCTATCCCCTCAGCTATTCTAGCTGGCTGGATCCCAAGGCCCGGATGCCTAAGTGCTGGCTTAAATCCTTGGTATACATTCCTTCCTCCAGTATAGACCCTTGCTCTTCACTTTATAGTACTTCTGCCCATCAAGTTACTTATCTGCACTTGGTTGTATGATCCTCTCTTGGTAGGGAAACTGCAGGTTGCTCCCAGGAGGTGCTCTCCTACTACTGGGGTATCTCAACTGAGCTATGCTTAGCCTCAGGAGCTTCAGGCTGACAAGATGACTCCTCTAGTCCCCTGGAATACACTGCCTATCTCCTGTCTGGGCCGTCCTATATATAACTAGGGCTCTCTAGCTCCCTCTAACGCCCGGGAGGCTAAACTGCACCCTGACAGGCCTGACACCCAGTTAACACAGGGAAATACATGCACATGACATTCAATGCAATAAAGCACATTAACCCCTTTTGTGTAGTGCCCACCTTGACCTAGTGGGACACTACATAAGGGTTTATTCACACGTCCGTATGTGTTTTGCGGATCCGCAAAACACGAAACACTGGCAATGTGCGTTCCGCATTTTGCGGACCGCGCATAACCGGCACTCTCATAGAAAATGCCTTGTTCTATTTTTTTGCGGATCCGCAAATGCGGATGCAGACAGCACATTCCTGCCCCATTAAAAATGAATGGGTCCACACCTGTTCCGCAAAATTGCGGAACGGATGCAGACGAACGGAAAAAATGGCATGGTGTTAAACAGGCAGGAAGTGCTCAAACCCATATGCAGTTGTGCATGTATATACAGGGGAGAAAATCCTGCACTTGTGGCCCGTTGCTAATGGCGATCCCCAGCAAAAATGCATACAGTGGAGGATGCTTGCGGTGGACCACAAGTACCACAATAGACATCCTACACAAGATAGCAATTATGTGAATGTGATAATCAATATAACAATATAATATATGCAAAGACAGGTGCACTCTGCGAACTTGCTAAACTCTCAAACTGATGATAAAATTGAGAGATTAGCCAACATATCCTACTATGGAGGACATGTCTGAGCCCAAGCACCGCGCCAAGGTTTCTCAAGTAGCTTGGGTCCTAACACTCACCTGCCTGAACAGTATGGGCAATACCAGGGGCCAGTGGCAGGGGCGTAGCTAAAAGCTCATGGGCCCTGGTGCAAAAGCTCAGCTTGGGCCCCCGTCCCTCAGTGATGTTGGCAAGGGGCAGGGGAGCACATATTCTTCCTGCTGCCTGAGGCAAACATTGAAAGGGCACCCCCTCATGCCAAATTCTTAACCTAACCCCTTCCCTCCAGCCAGAGGTGTATATTGACCAGTATGCACTCTCTATAATGCCAGTGTCTTATGTGGCACAAGGGTCTTTGGGCCCCCTCAGGCTCCTGGGCCCGGTAGCGACTGCTACCTCTGCACCCCCTATAGCTACGCCCCTGGCCAGTGGGCGAATTACAGGAGCGTGGATTCCGACTCACAGACAACTCACCAGTTACCTCCAGCATGTAACCATGCTAGCAATGGGAGGAGGGAGGAGTCTGCGAGTCCCACTCAAGACTGGGTCATATGGCCCAGGCCTCGCAGGTGCACCTAAATGTAGCCTGTGGATGGGAAACAGGCACAATTAAATTGGAGTTTATACACCTCCAGGCATCGCTATATACAAACAAACTAAAAAAATGGTGTGTGGTTAAACAGACAGGAAGTGCTCAAACCCATATGCAGTTGTGCATGTATATACAGGGGAGCAAATCCTGCACTTGTGGCCCGTTGCTAATAGCGATCCCCAGCAAAAATGGATACAGTGGAGGATGCCTGCAGCGAACCACAAGTACCACAATAGACATCCTACACAAGATAGCAATTATGTGGATGTGATAACCAATATAATAGCAACGGATGCGGACCCATTTTGCGGACGTGTGAACGGACCCTAAATATCACAGGTCATTTTTGCCTAATAATAAACGCCCTAAAAAAAAAAACATAATGCTGTGGCAACGTGGAGACTTTTTTTACAATTCCACCACCTTTGGAATTTTTTCCCACTACATTCTATGCAATATAAAATGATGGTGTTGGAAAGTACAACTCTCATATGGGTATGTGAACTGAAAAATAAAAAAGTTATTACTCTGGGAACGCATGGTGTGCAAAACAAAAATGCAAAGGCAAAAATACCTCTGGGCTAGAAGGGGTAAAATATCTAATGATCCTTTATGAAAATGTATCTTTCAACCACTAGAGTAAGCATGTAACAGTACTTTACTAGATCTTACATAATTACTGTAGGAATGTAGTTATTTACAATAACTCTTTGAAAACCAGGCCAATTTTGGTCTAAAGGACCAAAATAATCCCTGTTTTGGTGGTTATAGGTCCTTTAGTTTTGGGAAAATATATTTGTATGAGGCCATGTTTTTGCAGGATAAGTAGTACTTTTTTTTCATAAAATTTTTGGGTACCAATAGTTTTATTATTAACCCTTTCCTGATGGAGCAATTTTCTGTTTTTGCGTTTTCATTTTTCAATGCCTGCCTTCCTGGAGCCATAATATTTTTACTTTTTCAATCACATAGCCATATGAGGACTTGTGTTATGTAGAAAAATTTGTACTTTCTAATGGCACCATTTAATATCGCATACGATATAGTAGGAAGCTGGAAAATAATTCCAAATGGGGGTGGAATAAAAAAAAAAAACAACGAAATTCCGCCACAGTTTTATGTATTTTGTTTTTGCAGCGTTCACTATGCCATATTTACAGTAACTCTTTGAAAACCAGGCCAATTTTGGCCTTACATACATGGAACGCCTTCACTGATTTCCACTCGGGGAGGCATTTCTGCCTGGGAAGCGCACCCTTCCAGGTTTTAGGGCGCTCAGGTGCCGTGGTCACATTTCACCATGACATCTAAGGATTTATTTTTCTGTACTTTTTATGTATTTTATGTATTCACCTAGTCATAGTACTGCTGAAATGAAAAACAAAAATAGAACCCAGTAGAGCTCCAATGTGTAAATAAATACTCACATATTCACTTAAATGACTGTCAAATCCTTTTCTCTATGTGAACAGGAGGACCAGAAATCCATGTGGAATCAGTTTAAGGGTACTTTCAAACTTGCGGCAGGACGGATCCAACAGGCTGTTCACCATGTCGGATCCGTCCTGTCAATGGGGACGGAGCGGCGGTCCGCGGGCACGGCGAAATAGCCGCAGGACGGATCCGACATGGTGAACAGCCTGTCGGATCCGTCCTGCCGCAAGTGTGAAAGAAGCCTAAAGGGGTTGTTCTACCCCCAAACCGAAGGAGTAACCCTTGAAGCAAACATAATACAAAAAATAAAATGGCTGCACACCGTTATATATACAAACAATAGAGCTAAGAAATTGGGGTCATACTTATTTGTACCACTTTTATCTAGAATGACCCCATTTGTTAGCTCTTTTTTTGTATATATATGACGGTGTGCAGCCATTTCGTTTTTTGTATTATGTTTGCGTCATGGATATGCACCTGTGATTCTGAAGGTTCTAGTCTAAATTTTCTTGCAATATATTGAGGGTAGCGCCTCTTTTAGACTGAACACGCCCATCTACCTGGGACTTCTGAGCAGAGTACGTTTGTAGCTGGTTCCTACACTGCCCTGAATATTGAACCCCTGCACCGCTACTTCCCGGGCAGTTAGGCTCCCTGTTACAGATATTTTACACTCCAGCTGAGTAAATCCGTACAGCGTCTCCCGAAAACCAAGTAAATCCAAAGGTGTTGTGAATATATAGCTCCCATTCCCCACAAACAGGATCCAGGACTTCAGGAAGGGGGTAAAAACGATCAACTTTATTAATGGCCACAACTCACCCTTTTATCAAGTCCTCCAGCAAGGGTTACTTCCACGGGGCCTTTTTGGGGAACAGGCACACAAAATACAGTGACCAATCAATATACAGTAAGATATAACACACTCCCACATGAACAGTAAAATCTCTCCTCTCTATACTGGAGATAATTGGATAAAGGGGCCGGACATAGTTCCATGCAGTCGATGACTAAGACCATTGTGTTTGCTAAATGTATCACAGGCAATATCCATTGTGTTTGTGGATTGCGTCACAGGCAATATCCATTGTGTTCGCTAATGTCCATTGTGTTCGCTAACTGCGTCACAGGCAGATGAGGTGGCTTGTGTACATTTACAGGCCGAAAGAGGGTTAACTACATGAACAGCAGCCAAAATACAAGAGTCTGGACATTCCTAAAACAGGGTTTTTGTCACACTCCCACAAAGTGGGTAGCCTACCCCGGGCACGTTTGGCTCCCGACCTCCCACTGCTGCCATCCTGCTGACTCCTGGCCACACTAGCGACTTGCTGGCTCCGCCACTGATTCACGGGCATGCTGCCACCCTCTTCTCCTGATGATGATGAAGCCCCTTCATCATTCGGATTCCAAATGTAATCAGCGACATCATTGAGTACTATCTGCACGTCACTGATGTCCCCATAAACCGTCTCTGGGTCAGGAGTCTGATTACTCGCAACACCAGCTCCCACGCCACGCCACTCTCCTCATTACTACTTGCCCAACTGGCGGAGGAAGTTGGGGATGTCTCATCCACATCTTGTCTGGGCAGTAGCTGCTGACTGTCTTCTTATCACGGCTGAGGATGGGGGAAACCCTCAGCCATGCGATGCCCGAAGATGTTATTGGCTGCTCGGCCAGGACGACAGAATTTGGGAGCAGGTTACCTCCTAGACACACCCAGTGCTCACAGACTAGGAAGGGAATTAACCCTTCTCACACCAGGGAAGGGAAGACAGCCACTTAAAGGGGACGTGCACCCATAAACAAATACACTGCAGCTGTTACCGCAGGCAATGACATGCGTGGCAACCATGTCCTGGGAGTCAGCCAGGAGGCCGATACACTGCCACCACATGTACACAATACAAAACGTTGCCACGGGCAGCCACAAGTGAAGGGAATTGTCACAGTGCACACCTACATAAACTTCGTGCACACCAAGCAAGGAAAGTGCACACAAACACACACACAAAGCCAGAGTCAACCGCACGCATACCTGTTGTCTGCGGCAACCGCACTTGAGGCAAACAACTAAGTGCCCCCAGCTGCGGTTGACACAACACCCAGACCGCGGGCAACTGCATGTGGCTCCCAAGGAGTCACGACCATAAGCATGGGCGTGACACTTCTATTACCTCGTCCTCGCTGTATAGTGGAGCTGAGCCCACAGCATACAATACTTCTGTGGCTCTGGGAACAGAAAAGGACAGAGGCAGGTTAAGGACAGGTGAGGGCACAGGCACTGCTCCTGGGCCATGCCAACTAAGGGTTATGTCTGACGAACCCACTGACTCTTGGCTGGGGGTGTCTGATGTCAATTGCGATGAAGTCAAAGATCGAGTCAACCATTCAAGAACAGCTGGGTTGCTAGTCAAGACACAACCGCTAGCTGACACCGAGAGCTCAGGCCTCTGGAAGTGACCCCTGCTGCCACAGCCCCTTACTCTGCTGCAACCTCTGCCTGAGCCAAAATCATTTAGGCCTCTGCCACTCACCTATGCAGGGCCTGACACTTCTCTGTCTGACATACTGTTAGATACAATAAATAAATAAAAAGGAAATTAAAACAGCCCACAAAAGCCTTTACTAAAGATAACTGCGCCGCACAAGGTCAAATGAGATGTTAAAATATTGCCCTGTAATAATCCCTGTTAATGCCTGTATCAAACAGCACTTGCACCCTAATAAGAACAGTTTGCTGGAATTACAGAGCTGTATAATGCAATTTGGATCCCCAGTCAGTGCTGCAAGGTGTAATAGGATTGTTCCTATTAACCAGGCTGTCACCTCCCTGACTGAACCACAGAAATGCTGTTGAATGATTGAATGATTCCTCCCTATCCTTTCCCTACAACTTGAATAATCTTTCCCTGCAATTGTAAATCATTTTTTTTTTAGCACAATGACGTTTTTTTTAGCACTGTCCCTAGCGCCTGCAAACACGTCTCTCACTGCAGTAAGTACACTGTTAAATGGCAGAATCTAAGATGGCTGCGCTATTTATAGGGCTGTGACATCACAGGGCTGGCTGCTGATTGGCTGCATGCATGGCATTATGGGTCACCCCGCCTTCCCAGAGTTCCTTTCTCCATGTCCTCACACGTGCAGAAAAAATGTGATTCGTTACCACGAAGTGCGAGGAAATTCAGCTTCGGTGCAAATTTTTCCTAAAATTCAGAACGAATTCAATTTTGTCAGCTTCGATTTGCTCATCTCTAAATATAATCTCTGTGTCAGTACTATATACACCATGGAAAATACTCAATGAATCCATAGATAGGAGAGAAAGCTGAGAATTATTTATTCTACACTAGTGCCATCTACTGTTCGCATTACAAATTTACAGAATCTCTTGTTTTATATAACTGTATGTAATTACATTAATAGCTGTTAACACAAATTCAATTTGTTTTCATTTTTTAAATGTCTACTCTTTGTATAAATAGACAAAGAAGGGTCACCTAATGGCATATAAAATTAAGTTTCACAAAATTAAATCCATATCCAATCTATAAAATATAACTTATTATAAATGCCTGTCATACAAATAGCACAAATTAATGCAATTAAATTTAGAGCTGTAACAAGAAAGAGCAGGCACACCACCTTCTGGAAAATGAGTGGACTACTGGAGATACTCTAATGAGATAGTTAAAATTTTATTCTGAGATATTACACATAAAAATGGCCAATGAATTACTCTAAATAATACACAATAAAATACATTAAAATAAAATTGATAAAAAATTGATATAAAAAGGAAATATCACATAAAAGTCAAGATAAGTATGTAGTCTCCTGAAATTATATCTTCTGAGTTGAAGAGAAAGTTACTTGTCAGTATTGGTCTGTCTCCATGAGACTCTTACCACTCAGTAGTGCCGATGTTCTTGGCGTGTGGTATACATGCACGGAGCAGTGTAGTCTCCAAGATGCGGGACTCCGTGTGTTGAACGCCAAATATTGGATCAATTATGACAGGCACACAGCCCAAAAGACGCGCTCAAAGTGACTGATGCACAGTAATGAAGAAACTGCAATCACACGAGCGCAGGACACAGGACGCTGGACGCTGGATTCACAGGGCGTGCTCTCGATCAGGTGATGATATGCAAATGAGTCAGATGTTCTGATCAGCTGGTACGAATCGCCCAATCCCGTAGTTCACAGGTCCTTGTACCAAAGGTGATATGTTCTGATCAGCTGGTATGAATCGTCCAGTCCTGTAGTTCACAGGTCCTTGTATCAAGGATAAGTCCAGGTCCTATATTACGTAAATGGCTGTGTTCAAATGAAAGTGATTACAGGATAATACTTATGATCCACAAAGTCTTCTGTACTTGGGGTCCATAATTCTTATGTAATAGAACGTCCTGAGAGAATGGGCCCTTAGAAAGTAGAAAACTGGCAATTCCAGAAGCACCACAGAGAACAACCGACCAGAAGAAAATCTATAAATCTATAAATTTAGAGCTGCATTACTGTTGCTCTTTCATCATTATGTGAAAACATAATTGAAAATTGTGTAGAAAACAAATAATCATAAGGACATTACAGTTTCATGTGATGTTTATCTTTACAATAACAGTGTGGCTCTGAAAGAAGCAATGTGAGAACAATATTCGTGATGTTTATATGTCTGTTTATTCTCTATTTATGAACTATGTACAGTACGATAAGCTATCAGCTAATCTTATTTGAATCGCTTTAATACTTGTTTTATATTTTGAGTATTTTTAGCTTTCAGAAAATTCATTTGGAGGAAAAAGCTGCTCATGCACATAAGGCTGAGTTCACATCAGCTTTCAGCCTTTCTGTTCTCCTGCTCCGTTATAGGAGCAGGATAATGGAAAGGATGGATTCGGCACTTAACTGAGTGGAATGGAGCGCACAGGCTCCATAGACTATAATTGGGTCCATTAGGTTTCTGCTCAGAGGAAGATTTTTGAAGCGGAGACAAAAGCCCTGCATGCACAACTTTTGTCTCTGCTTCAAAAATCTTCCCATAAGCGGAAAACTTGCAGGCCCCATTATAGTCTATAGGCTCCGTTCGGCTCAGTTAAGTGCCAAATCCGTCTTTCCGTTCTCCTGATCCTATAACGGAGCAGGAGAACAGAAAGACTGAACGCTAATGTAAACTCAGTCTAAGGACTCATGCACACGACCGTCCCGTTTTTTGCGGTCCGCAAACCGCGGATCTGCAAAAAACGGAAGGTGTCCGTGTTGCCTTCTGCAATTTGTGGAACGGAACGGGCACCGGCAATATAAATGCCTATTCTTGTCCGCAAATCGCGGACAAGAATAGAACATGTTATATTTTTTTTTGCGGGGCCGCAGAACGGAGCCATGGATGCGGACAGCACACGGAGTGCTGTCCGCATCTTTTGCGGCTCCATTGAAATGAATGGGTCCGCATCCGAGTCGGCAAAACGGGTGCTCGGATGCGGACCCAAACAACGGTCGTCTGCATGAGGCCTAAGATGACTGTGATTGCTTCATGGGAAGAATTGACAGGTATTTCTTTTTTTAACCCACTTACATACTGCTGATATATTCCACAGTGTTTTACAGACATTGTCAGACTCATCACTCACTGTCACCAGTCGGGCTCACAATCTAAATTCCGTACGTTTTTGGAGTGTGGGAGGAAAACCGTGTACCCGTAATAAAACCCACGCAAACATGGGAAAACCATATGAAGTTCATGCAGATGTTGACCAATCTAGGACCCTAGCGTAAGGCACCAGTGCTAACCACTGAGCCACCGTGTACAGTGGAGCATGTACTGCAGTGCATGGAGGCTGTGTCACGGTGGGCGTGCTCTCCGAATAATAGATAACGCACCAACCAGGCTCTGGACGAGAGACGAGGGTCACTGCTCAGCCCACATACAGACCTTGAAGGTAGGTGTGATGTGTCCTCCAGCCGGGGCTGACAAAACCCTGAATTCCCTGAGATGGTGAAGTGGGGAAATAGGAGCAGCCTGCTCGCACAGAACCTGGATGGGATAGATGACACAAAACAACCAAACTAGAAACAAGAAAATACAGTTGTATTTTTTATTGGCATCATGTTTGGAATCAATATAATGTACTATATGACATCATTTAATGGGGATGACAAATGGCAGAAACTGTGATTCTGCCATTTTTTTTAGGCTTTGTTTTTATGATATTCACCATGCTTTATAAGTGACAGTCAGTACTGTTACAATTTTTTTCTTTTAAATGTACTTTTTGTGTCGCTTTTTGTGGAATGAATAAATTACAGAAATGTTGATATTTTTTAATTTTTAAAGTTCACTGTATGGGATTTTAAAAAAAATGGATCACTTTATTATGGGTCATTACAAATGCTGCATTACCAATTATGTCAAGGTTTTTTTAATTTATTTTTTATTACATAAACTTGTTTCCCACTGCAGTCCTCATTGACAGTGGAATCTAATGGGGTTAAATGGCTGGGATTGGAGTTTAGAATCTAGCACTGAGGGCTGAGTATCAACTGTGCAATATTTTCTGGCACAATGTCATGTGAACACTGCAGTCAATCAATGAGTACAACTGCCCAGTAGACTCCTAGAAGCATAGAAAGAGCTGGGACTTTTCAACAGTGAACTACAAATGATACTGACTTTTCCCACAAAACTATATATGATTCTGTACACACAGAGCTGTTCAGGAACAGCTTCGAACACTTCACCGTGTCTTCAGCAACTGGTGCTCCCTGTCTAAATCTTTATCTGTGCTGTAGTTTGCAAGTTTTAGTAGGAGAGTTGACTAGTAGAGCACGAGAGAGTAACTTTAGCCACATACTTTACCAAACTTTTTAGCAATCAATTTACTGGAAACATCACATACTATTATTTACTAATAGTGATTGTTTATCTGTAATGCTCTGTTTTCCTGCACTCCATCATGGTCATGCGACATTGTCCACTGAGTTGGCGCCATATCCCAATGACGCCTACATCTGAGGTGTGGCTAGGCTTGTAAGGCCCTCTCCTGTAGACATAGCATCATCAGTGACCTTGCCTCTGAGGGCGATGTTCTACTTATTCCCCTGGACCCTGCCCTGTCGACATGATGTCAACAATGATGCTGTGTCTTTGGGTGGATTTTTTCCAGCAGGGTTCAAACAGGCTCGGATCCGGGCTGCCATCAGAAATTTCAGTGTTCCATACAGGCAAACCTTGTGCCCCCTCTCCCATTTTTATCATTTATTTCACCATTTTGTAAGGGTTATTATGACTACAAGGATATCGAATACAGTTCTGTGATATATAATTAAAAAAAAAAACTGTAAAACTATATTGCATACAAATCCTTTTTTCTCAGCAGAGCTTCTCTATACAGGTGGTCTGGGGTTCAAATCTCACTGAGACGTGTAAAATAAAATTTATAGTAAGGCTAGGTCTACACAACGACATTTGTCGCACAACATTTTGTCGCACTAATGTTGCGCAACAATTTTTATAATGATAGTCAATGTCGCGCGACACATGTTGCACTGTAGTTGTGCCCTATGTGTCGCGCAACTTATTGTCGCGCGACACATGTCGTCATGTAGACCTAGCCTAAAAGTTATAGCAGAAAAATGGAATTTTTGCTTTTCATCTTTTTGGTAAAAGTTACAATTTTCTGCAAAGTTATTGAAAGAAATAACAAATCAAAAACTATCAAAGTTTTTGTAACATCCTTAGTATGAAATATCATGAAACAGTATGTGGTATCCCTGTAATCATAATGAGCTATACAATATAGTAAACATGCAGCTGTAGCTGAGCTAAACTTGATGGTTAATGCACTAAGTAGAAAATGGCAGAAAAACAAAAACATTTATGAATTCCAATGGCTTTTGTCATGTGATAATTGAGATAACACTGTGACGTGTTATTGGCTACATCTGTATTATTTATGGTTATTAGTAGATGGCATAGTGTTTTCTTTTCCTTTCAATAATGTATTATTCCTTTAGTGTTATGCTTGTGAAGAAGAGTATTAAACACAGAAAATTCAGCCCTTTCAACAATGCAGGTTTGTAGTGTAATGGTAACGTTTCTGCCTGGCATACAGAAGGTCTTGAGTTCAAATCCTGATGACCTGTTAAATAATTTCTTTAGTAAAAATCTATTTGCTGGAAGAGGGCGCCTGCCCAACCCATATCCAACACCGCTTTATTAGTATTCACTGCATTGAAGAGAATACTAATGAGGCTGCTGACCCTGCTTGGATCTGTGATATCCGAGCTGGGAGAGGAAGGAGAGGCAGGGACCTGATGCTACCTATGAGTCTTGTACCGTGGTTTAAACACAAGGTGTGGGTACCTGTGTGAAGTTGGCACCCCATGTTCTTAAATTTTAAAAATAAATACACCATTCGTTTGTGCTGGTTTGTGCCGCAAAAATGAACGTTTGTGCCGGTTCGGTTCCTGAGATATTGCGCGTTAGATTTTTATGAAGCCCCGCCCATTTTCCACCCCATGTTCTTAAATTTCAAAAAAAAATACACCATTCGTTTGTGCTGCGTTTGTGCTGGTTTGTGCTGCAAAAATGAACGTTTGCGCCGCTTTGGTTTCCGAGATATTGCGCACTTGATTTGCTGAAACCCCGCCCACTTTCCACCCCATGTTTTTAAATTTCAAAAAGAAATACACCATTCGTTTGTGCTGCGTTTGTGCTGGTTTGTGCCACAAAAATGAACGTTTGTGCCGGTTCGGTTCCTGAGATATTGCGCGTTAGATTTTTATGAAGCCCCGCCCATTTTCCACCCCATGTTCTTAAATTTCAAAAAAAAATACACCATTCGTTTGTGCTGCGTTTGTGCTGGTTTGTGCTGCAAAAATGAACGTTTGCGCCGCTTTGGTTTCCGAGATATTGCGCACTTGATTTGCTGAAACCCCGCCCACTTTCCACCCCATGTTTTTAAATTTCAAAAAGAAATACACCATTCGTTTGTGCTGCGTTTGTGCTGGTTTGTGCCACAAAAATGAACGTTTGTGCCGGTTCGGTTCCTGAGATATTGCGCGTTAGATTTTTATGAAGCCCCGCCCATTTCCACCCCATGTTCTTAAATTTCTTAAAAAAATACACCATTCGTTTGTGCTGCGTTTGTGCTGGTTTGTGCTGCAAAAATTAACGTTTGCGCCGCTTTGGTTTCCGAGATATTGCGCTTGATTTGCTGAAACCCCGCCCACTTTCCACCCCATGTTTTTAAATTTCAAAAAGAAATACACCATTCGTTTGTGCTGCGTTTGTGCTGGTTTGTGCCACAAAAATGAACGTTTGTGCCGGTTCGGTTCCTGAGATATTGCGCGTTAGATTTTTATGAAGCCCCGCCCATTTCCACCCCATGTTCTTAAATTTCTTAAAAAAATACACCATTCGTTTGTGCTGCGTTTGTGCTGGTTTGTGCTGCAAAAATTAACGTTTGCGCCGCTTTGGTTTCCGAGATATTGCGCTTGATTTGCTGAAACCCCGCCCACTTTCCACCCCATGTTTTTAAATTTCAAAAAGAAATACACCATTCGTTTGTGCTGCGTTTGTGCTGGTTTGTGCCACAAAAATGAACGTTTGTGCCGGTTCGGTTCCTGAGATATTGCGCGTTAGATTTTTATGAAGCCCCGCCCATTTTCCACCCCATGTTCTTAAATTTCAAAAAAAAATACACCATTCGTTTGTGCTGCGTTTGTGCTGGTTTGTGCTGCAAAAATGAACGTTTGCGCCGCTTTGGTTTCCGAGATATTGCGCTCGATTTGCTGAAACCACGCCCACTTTCCACCCCATGTTCTTAAATTTCAAAAAGAAATACACCATTCTTTTGTGCTGCATTTGTGCTGGTTTGTGCTGCAAAAATTAACGTTTGCGCCGCTTTCGTTTCCGAGATATTGCGCGCTTGATTTGCTGAAACCCCGCCCACTTTCCACCCCATGTTTTTAAATTTCAAAAAGAAATACACCATTCGTTTGTGCTGCGTTTGTGCTGGTTTGTGCCGCAAAAATGAACGTTTGTGCCGGTTCGGTTCCTGAGATATTGCGCGTTAGATTTTTATGAAGCCCCGCCCATTTTCCACCCCATGTTCTTAAATTTCAAAAAGAAATACACCATTCGTTTGTGCTGCGTTTGTGCTGGTTTGTGCTGCAAAAATTAACGTTTGCGCCGCTTTGGTTTCCGAGATATTGCGCTTGATTTGCTGAAACCCCGCCCACTTTCCACCCCATGTTTTTAAATTTCAAAAAGAAATACACCATTCGTTTGTGCTGCGTTTGTGCTGGTTTGTGCCACAAAAATGAACGTTTGTGCCGGTTCGGTTCCTGAGATATTGCGCGTTAGATTTTTATGAAGCCCCGCCCATTTTCCACCCCATGTTCTTAAATTTCAAAAAGAAATACACCATTCGTTTGTGCTGCGTTTGTGCTGGTTTGTGCTGCAAAAATTAACGTTTGCGCCGCTTTGGTTTCCGAGATATTGCGCTTGATTTGCTGAAACCCCGCCCACTTTCCACCCCATGTTCTTAAATTTCAAAAAGAAATACACCGTTCGTTTGTGCTGCGTTTGTGCTGGTTTGTGCAGCAAAAATTAGCGTTTGCGCCGCTTTGGTTTCCGAGATATTGCGCTCGATTTGCTGAAACCCCGCCCACTTTCCACCCCATGTTTTAAAATTTCTAAAAGAAATACACCATTCTTTTGTGCTGCATTTGTGCTGGTTTGTGCTGCAAAAATTAACGTTTGCACCGCTTTGGTTTCCGAGATATTGCGTGCTTGATTTGATAAAACCCCTCCCACTTTCCACCCCATGTTTTTAACCCTGACTCTAGACCCCCCAGGTGTGCTGCAGCTTGCCCCCCTCCCGCCCCCTTTCACAACTTTTTTTGGGGCACAAGCATATTATATATTTTTTTCTGCATACGCTGACTGTGGCCGGGACTCTTAGCGTCACTGTTAGCGCATCGCACGCCCCACCGCTGATCAACTTCGGATGGTTGATCAGCGAGCTTGAATTAAAAAAAAAATCAAATTTTTGGGCCTTTTTTATTTTTTTGTCTGTAAGGTTTAGGGTAAGTTCCCGAACACCCGTCCCCACACACACCAAATAAAGTTTATCACACACACACACTCCCCTATGGCCTGCCGGATGTTCTAGGCGGCATATGCCCAGCTTGCCTCCGAGTCCGAGAGCCCCAGTGAGGACGATGATAACCCCACTTTCCTTTTGTCATCCGCGTCCTCCTCATCATCTAGCAATGATGATGAGACCCCAAGGCGGCGGAGACGCCGCCAGGTGGAGCAAGGAGACCGCCATGCTAGGGACCCTGTGGCCCACACTAGTACGAGAAGGTCTGGGGCTCGTACTAGTTTTCCGGCCCACCAGTTAAGACCACCGGAGCCCCCTACCGGTGAACTTGTCTGGTATACCCCAGAGCGTTTTGAGCCCGTGATTCCTGATTTTGTAGGCCAACCAGGAATCCAGATTTCCACAGTGGGCTTCACTGAATGCGACTACTTTAGTCTTTTTTTCAGTGACCCCTTTGTGAATCTGATGTTGGAGCAGACGAACCTGTACGCCCCACAGTTCATTGCTCAACATCCGGGCTCCTTTTTGGCTAGGCCTGGTGGCTGGACTCCGGTCTGTGTAGCCAAGATAAGGACGTTTTGGGGCCTCGTGCTGCATATGGGCCTAGTCAAGAAACCTAGTGTCAGGCATTACTGGAGTGGGGACATCCTCTACCAGACCCCACTTTACAATTATGCAGATAATGCAGCATGTCCCCCCCAAGGTGATCCTGCCTATGACCGCCTGTACCAAATCAGGTCGGTCATCGATCACTTTGGGGCCAAATTTGTGCAGGTTTATGTACCTGGAAGGGAAGTCGCGGTTGATGAGTCTCTCATTGCTTTCAAGGGGAGACTCATTATCCGCCAGTATGTTCCCTCTAAGCGGGCGAGGTATGGCGTGAAGCTGTACAAACTTTGTGAGAGTACCTCAGGGTGCACTTACAAGTTTCGTGTGTACGAGGGGCGAGATTCCCGTATTTAACCCCCAGAAGGTTCCCCCAATCTGGGTGTTAGCGAGAAACTTGTGTGGGACCTTATGCACCCACTGCTAGATAAGGGTTACCACCTTTGTGTGGATAACTTTTATACTAGTATCCCCTTGTTCCAGTCTCTCGCCGCCAGATCCACGTTCGCTGAAAAATCAACGCGGCCTCCCTGCCCACCCCCTCCAGGTACCTATCCCTAGGGGTGCGACCCGTGCACTTACCAGTGGAAACCTGTTGCTGGTCAGGTATAAGGACAAGAGGAATGTCCTTGTACTGTCCACAATTCACGGTAACGGCATCACCCCTGTCCCTGTGCGAGGTACCGCAGCAACGGTCCTCAAGCCTGATTGCATCGTCGACTACAATCGATATATGGGAGGAGTTGATCTCCCTGATCAAGTCCTCAAGCCATATAACGCCATGCGCAAAACCCGGGCATGGTATAAAAAAGTTGCGGTCTACTTGGTACAGGTTGCCTTGTACAACTCTTTTGTGCTGTCCCGGAGCGCTGGCAACACAGGGACATTCCTTCAGTTCTATGAGGCAGTCCTCAAGGACCTGATCTTTTCTGACCGGGAAAGAGTACCTCGGGAACTGGAGGCGCCCAGATCGTCCCTGGCCAACACTTTCCAGGTGTGGTCCCCCATACTGGAAAGAAGGGCGGACCCAAAAAAGGTGCAGAGTGTGTCACAAGAGGGGGATACGGAAGGACACCACTACTCAATGTGACACGTGACCCGATCATCCGGGCCTCTGCGTTATTGGTTGCTTCAAGGAGTACCACACTTCCATGGAGTACTAAATTTATGTTCCCCTTCCCCATTTTAGCCACTGACAATCGGATATAAAACTATGGGGATACTAGTATAAAAGTTATCCACGTACAGGTGGTAACCCTTATCTAGCAGTGGGTGCATAAGGTCCCACACAAGTTTCCCGCTAACACCCAGATTGGGGGAACCTTCTGGGGGTTAAATACGGGAATCTCGCCCCTCGTACACACGAAACTTGTAAGTGCACCCTGAGGTACTCTCACAAAGTTTGTACAGCTTCATGCCATACCTCGCCCGCTTAGAGGGAACATACTGGCGGATAATGAGTCTCCCCTTGAAAGCAATGAGAGACTCATCAACCGTGACTTCCCTTCCAGGTACATAAACCTGCACAAATTTGGCCCCAAAGTGATCGATGACCGACCTGATTTGGTACAGGCGGTCATAGGCAGGATCACCTTGGGGGGGACATGCTACATTATCTGCATAATTGTAAAGTGGGGTCTGGTAGAGGATGTCCCCACTCCAGTAATGCCTGACACTAGGTTTCTTGACTAGGCCCATATGCAGCACGAGGCCCCAAAACGTCCTCATCTTGGCTACACAGACCGGAGTTCAGCCACCGGGCCTAGCCAAAAAGGAGCCCGGATGTTGAGCAATGAACTGTGGGGCGTGCAGGTTCGTCTGCTCCAACATCAGATTCACAAAGGGGTCACTGAAAAAAAGACTAAAGTAGTCGCATTCAGTGAAGCCCACTGTGGAAATCTGGATTCCTGGTTGGCCTACAAAATCAGGAATCACGGGCTCAAAACGCTCTGGGGTATACCAGACAAGTTCACCGGTAGGGGGCTCCGGTGGTCTTAACTGGTGGGCCGGAAAACTAGTACGAGCCCCAGACCTTCTCGTACTAGTGTGGGCCACAGGGTCCCTAGCATGGCGGTCTCCTTGCTCCACCTGGCGGCGTCTCCGCCGCCTTGGGGTCTCATCATCAAAAGGAAAGACGCGGATGACAAAAGGAAAGTGGGGTTATCCTCGTCCTCACTGGGGCTCTCGGACTCGGAGGCAAGCTGGGCATATGCCGCCTAGAACATCCGGCAGGCCATAGGGGAGTGTGTGTGTGTGATAAACTTTATTTGGTGTGTGTGGGGACGGGTGTTCGGGAACTTACCCTAAACCTTACAGACAAAAAAATAAAAAAGGCCCAAAAATTAGATTTTTTTTTTAATTCAAACTCGCTGATCAACCATCCGAAGTTGATCAGCGGTGGGGCGTGCGATGCGCTAACAGTGACGCTAAGAGTCCCGGCCACAGTCAGCGTACGCAGAAAAAAAAATATAATATGCTTGTGCCCCAAAAAAAGTTGTGAAAGGGGGCGGGAGGGGGGCAAGCTGCAGCACACCTGGGGGGTCTAGAGTCAGGGTTAAAAACATGGGGTGGAAAGTGGGAGGGGTTTTATCAAATCAAGCACGCAATATCTCGGAAACCAAAGCGGTGCAAACGTTAATTTTTGCAGCACAAACCAGCACAAATGCAGCACAAAAGAATGGTGTATTTCTTTTTGAAATTTTAAAACATGGGGTGGAAAGTGGGCGGGGTTTCAGCAAATCAAGCGCGCAATATCTCGGAAACCAAAGCGGCGCAAACGTTCATTTTTGCAGCACAAACCAGCACAAACGCAGCACAAACGAATGGTGTATTTATTTTAGAAATTTTAAAACATGGGGTGGAAAGTGGGCGGGGTTTCAGCAAATCAAGCGCGCAATATCTCGGAAACGAAAGCGGCGCAAACGTTAATTTTTGCAGCACAAACCAGCACAAATGCAGCACAAACGAACGGTGTATTTATTTTTGAAATTTAAAAATATGGGGTGGAAAGTGGGCGGGGCTTCAGCAAATCGAGCGCAATATCTCGGAAACCAAAGCGGCGCAAACGTTCATTTTTGCAGCACAAACCAGCACAAACGCAGCACAAACGAATGGTGTATTTCTTTTTGAAATTTAAGAACATGGGGTGGAAAGTGGGCGGGGTTTCAGCAAAACAAGTGCGCAATATCTCGGAAACCAAAGTGGCGCAAACGTTCATTTTTGCAGCACAAACCAGCACAAACGCAGCACAAACGAATGGTGTATTTCTTTTTGAAATTTAAGAACATGGGGTGGAAAATGGGCGGGGTTTCAGAAAATCAAGCGCGTAATATCTCGGAAACCAAAGCGGCGCAAACGTTCATTTTTGCAGCACAAACCAGCACAAACGCAGCACAAACGAATGGTGTATTTATTTTTGAAATTTAAGAACATGGGGTGGAAAATGGGCGGGGCTTCATAAAAATCTAACGCGCAATATCTCAGGAACCGAACCGGCACAAACGTTCATTTTTGCGGCACAAACCAGCACAAACGCAGCACAAACGAATGGTGTATTTCTTTTGGAAATTTAAAAACATGGGGTGGAAAGTGGGCGGGGTTTCAGCAAATCAAGTGCGCAATATCTCGGAAACCAAAGTGGCGCAAACGTTCATTTTTGCAGCACAAACCAGCACAAACGCAGCACAAACGAATGGTGTATTTCTTTTTGAAATTTAAGAACATGGGGTGGAAAATGGGCGAGGTTTCAGAAAATCAAGCGCGCAATATCTCGGAAACGAAAGCGGCGCAAACGTTCATTTTTGCAGCACAAACCAGCACAAACGCAGCACAAACGAATGGTGTATTTTTTTTAGAAATTTAAGAACATGGGGTGGAAAATGGGCGGGGCTTCATAAAAATCTAACGCGCAATATCTCAGGAACCGAACCGGCACAAACGTTCATTTTTGCGGCACAAACCAGCACAAACGCAGCACAAACGAATGGTGTATTTATTTTTAAAATTTAAGAACATGGGGTGCCAACTTCACACAGGTGGTGTGGGTCACAGATTGCAATTATGCTGGAGGAGTTAAAATGCATTCAGAACACCCTCTTCTGATTCATATAATGGAGTACGGTTAACTGCTGGTGTTATTATTATTTTTTTTGTCTTTGTGTAACTAGAAAACCACTTTAATATAATGGCATATTATCAGAATTCAAATTATAGTCTTGAGAAGTCAATTCATAGTCTTGAGAAGAGATATTTAGAATACAAATGGCCAATACAATAGAATAAATAAAACATTGTTTCATGTAAAAAGAGACATGGGGACACTCCTCTCCAGAGAAATAAAGGTTTACTCTCTAGAGTTGATGAGACTTTTTAACTGGAAGAGCTGAAAAACTGCTTCAACAGTTTTGAAGTAGAAAAGTCGCAGCAGCATCTCTGTTTTTTTTTTTTTTTATTCTGAAAACTTCACAGCATATACACAAATAAAGTGCAACGTTTCGGCTGTTACCAGCCTTTATCAAGAGAGGACACAGACGATACACCTCACACAGAGGTCAGCTTGTTGCCTCTGGACAGCCTGGCACTCATGAGTGACTATATGCTGCAGTGCCTGCGCAACGACCGCCGAGTTGGGTGGTCACTCTGCTGGATTCCTGCTATAAGGACAACGTGCCGTCCTTAATTCCCGCACTGGAGCGTGGTCGGAAGATGTGCGAGTACAAGCACACCCTGGTAGATGCTCTGCTGACAGCGGGGGATCAGTGGAAGCACAAGGCGAAGGCAGCGGAGGAGGAAGAAGTTGCCAACGCAGCTGGGGCACTGCCAGCATCTCAGAAGGGAGGGTTAGCATGGCCGAAATGTGAAAAAGCTTTGTCAGCACACCACAACAACCAGCACCACCAGAGGATATGGAACATCTTAGCAGGAGGAGGCATTTCAGCAACATTATGGAACAGTACGTGTGCACACGCCTACAAGTACTGAGTGATGGGTCTGCCCAATTCAACTTATGGGTCTCCAAACTGGACACATGGCCTGAGCTTGCCCTTTACACCTTGGAGGTGCTGGCCTGCCCTGCGGCCAGTGTATTGTCCGAACGTGTGTTTAGCACAGCAGGGACGGTGATCACAGACAAGCGCAACCGCCTGTCCTCCTGGCCAACGTTGACAAGCTCACGTTCATTAAAATGAACTAGACATGAATCCCACAAGACTTGTCTGTACCTTGTGCTGAATAGACATGTACAGGTCCTTCTAAAAAAATTAGCATATTGTGATAAAGTTCATTATTTTCTGTAATGTACTGATAAACATTAGACTTTCATATATTTTAGATTCATTACACACCAACTGAAGTAGTTCAAGCCTTTTATTGTTTTAATATTGATGATTTTGGCATACAGCTCATGAAAACCCCAAATTCCTATCTAAAAAAAATTAGCATATCATGAAAAGGTTCTCTAAACGAGCTATTAACCTAATCATCTGAATCAACTAATTAACTCTAAACACCTGCAAAAGATTTCTGAGGCTTTTAAAAACTCCCAACCTGGTTCATTACTCAAAACCGCAATCATGGGTAAGACTGCCGACCTGACTGCTGTCCAGAAGGCCATCATTGACACCCTCAAGCAAGAGGGTAAGACACAGAAATAAATTTCTGAACTAATAGGCTGTTCCCAGAGTGCTGTATCAAGGCACCTCAGTGGGAAGTCTGTGTGAAGGAAAAAGTGTGGCAGAAAACACTGCACAACGAGAAGAGGTGACCGGACCCTGAGGAAGATTGTGGAGAAGGACCGATTCCAGACCTTGGGGGACCTGCGGAAGCAGTGGACTGAGTCTGGAGTAGAAACATCCAGAGCCACCGTGTACAGGCGTGTGCAGGAAATGGGCTGCAGGTGCCGCATTCCCCAGGTCAAGCCACTTTTGAACCAGAAACAGCGGCAGAAGCGCCTGACCTGGGCTACAGAGAAGCAGCACTGGACTGTTGCTCAGTGGTCCAAAGTACTTTTTTCCGGATGAAAGCAAATTTTGCATATCATTCGGAAATCAAGGTGCCAGAGTCTGGAGGAAGACTGGGGAGAGGGAAATGCCAAAATGCCTGTAGTCCAGTGTCAAGTACCCACAGTCAGTGATGGTCCACTGTGTTTTATCAAGGGCAGGGTCAATGCAGCTAGCTATCAGGAGATTTTGGAGCACTTCATGCTTCCATCTGCTGAAAAGCTTTATGGAGATGAAGATTTCATTTTTCATCACGACCTGGCACCTGCTCACAGTGCCAAAACCACTGGTAAATGGTTTACTGACCATGGTATTACTGTGCTCAATTGGCCTGCCAACTCTCCTGACCTGAACCCCATAGAGAATCTGTGGGATATTGGGAAGAGAAAGTTGAGAGACGCAAGACCCAACACTCTTGATAAGCTTAAGGCTGCTATCGAAGCATCCTGGGCCTCCATAACACCTCAGCAGTGCCACAGGCTGATTGCCTCCATGCCACGCTGCATTGAAGCAGTCATTTCTGCAAAAGGATTCCTGACCAAGTATTGAGTGCATAACTGAACATAATTATTTGAAGGTTGACATTTCTTTTATTGGTCGGATAAAATATGCTAATTTTTTTAGATAGGAAATTTGGGTTTTCATGAGCGGTATGCCAAAATCTTCAATATTAAAACAATAAAAGGCTTGAACTACTTCAGTTGTGTGTAATGAATCTAAAATATATGAAAGTCTAATGTTTATCAGTACATTACAGAAAATAATGAACTTTATCACAATATGCTAATTTTTTTAGAAGGACCTGTATACCGGCCATTGTTATACTCCAGCGCACTTTCTGTTTGTGTTCTCGTTTCCATTTCCCAATGTTTTGGGGCCTTCCCAAATTTATAAAAAAATTAAATAAAGGAGAAAAAAAAAAAAAAAAAAACAATCTCCTCCTTTCCAGTGCCACTTCCACCTACACTGCCATGTCTACCACCTCCTCAGCCTCCTACTCTAGTTTGACCTCCGCCTCCTTGTTCAAGATTATTATCTTTTATTTTTTTTCTGTTCTATGTTATTTTAAGTCATTTCCCTATCCACATTTGTTTGCAGGGCAATTGCCCTGCTCTTACCCCCATGTTCTTCCTTTTGCAGCCCTCTAGCCCTTGCAGCACCTGAGGGGTTAATTGTGCGGATCACAGCCCCCTGTAAGAGATCGGGTGCTGCCAGGCAGCAGGGGGCAGTCATGTACACAGTTCGTAGTATATTCTAACTTGAAGCGTCCCCATCACTATGGAAACGCCTTTGTGTTAGAATATACTGTCGGATCTGAGTTTCACGATCTAACTCAAATCCGATGGTATATTCTAACATAGAGGCGTTCCCATGGTGATGGGGACGCTTCAAGTTGAAATATACCATCGGATTGGAGAAAACTCAGATCCGATGGTATAATAGGGACTCCTGACTTTACATTGAAAGTCAATGGGGGACGGATCTGTTTGCAATTGCACCATATTGTGTCAACGTCAAACGGATCCGTCCCCATTGACTTGTATTGTAAGTCAGGACGGATCCATTTGGCTCCGCACGGCCAGGCGGACACCAAAACGACTTTTTCCTTCATGTCCGTGGATCCTCCAAAAGTCAAGGCAAGACCCACGGAAGAAAAAACGGACACGGATCACAGAACTACGGAACCCGTTTTTGCGGATCGCAAAAAAAAGCGTCCGTGTGCATGAGGCCTTACTGTGTTTATTTTACAGCCATTTTAGTGCACCAAAGTTCGGGTCCCCATTGACTTCAATGGGGTTCGGGTTTAAGTTCGGGTGAAGTTCGGGTCCCAAACCCGAACTTTGACCCGAAGTTCGTCAAAACCCGGCGAACCCAAACATCCATGGGTCCGCTCATCGCTATTTATGACAAAAAGACTGAATATTTCTTAAAACAAAATCATATTAACACTTGTGTGAATGTTTAGAATCCCAGTTTGAATGTTGGCTTAGCCTGATCACTACTTGGCGTCAGGAAGTATTTGTTTGTATCCCAGATCATATTGGTTCCTGCTTCCTCTCCCCTCCCCTGTTTGAACTTAGATTGATAGATGCAGAGGATTAACCTGAGGTGTCTTGGCCCTGATATAAAATCTGTAACTGGGCCTGTTACCTACTATTTGCCATTTAAAATATCAGTTTTCTCTTTAGGCCTCATGCACACGACCGTTGTGTGCATCCGTGTCCATTGTTCCGCTTTCCGTGATTTTCTGCAGACCCATTGACTCTTAATGGGTCAGTTGAAAACTCGGGAAAATGCACCGTTTGTCATCCACGTCCGTGATCCGTGTTTCCTGTCCGTCAAAAAAAATAAGACCTGTCCTATTTTTTTGACGGACAACGGTTCGCGGACCCATTCAAGTCAATGGGTCTGTGAAAAAACACGGAGGCACACAAGATTATTATCCGCGTCCGTGATCCGTGTCCGTTTTTTTCCTATCATTTTCAAGGCAAACTTGACTTTTCTGGTCTGGTGATCCTCCAAAAATCAAGGAAGACATACGGAAGAAAAAACGGACACGGATCACGGAACAACAGAACCCCGTTTTACGGACCGTGAAAAAATACTGTCGTGTGCATGAGGCCTTATATGGTCACCGAGTTTTGTTGCTTTTTCATTTTTATTTGCATTCCATGTCTTTACGGTGCCATAACTTTTTTATTTTTCTGCTCACATAACCTCATGAGGGCTTGTTTTTTGTGGGACAGGTTGTACATTCTCATGCCAACTTTTAATTTGGCATACAGTATAGTATGAAGAGGGGAAAAAAAATTCTAATGGGTTGGAATTAGAAAAAAACAACAACACATTTCCGCCACAGTTTTGCAGGTTTTGTCTCTACAACGTTCCCTATGTTGAAAAACTGACCTATGCCCTTCATTCTTTGGGTCAGTATGATTACAGCTATTGTTGAGTGAATTGAAGTATTCAAAGTGGACTTCGTTCCCAATTTCATGAAATATTTGACTTGCCGCAAACCCAAATGACGTCATCACATCACTGTGCGAGATTCTGAGCGGTTACTTCAATCAAGGTGGCCACGGCAGGCTCTTCACGATCAAATGATGAGCATTTTTTTTTTTTTTTTAACTGCTATTTGATAAAAAAAATTAAATGCTATTTGGATGGCGTGGTCGCACTTGTCCATGCCATCTAAAGGGTTAAATGTCTGAATTTAGCATTATTGCTGGTCTCAGACACTAGCCATGGGCCTCTGCTATTTGAAACAGCAGAGACCCGCTGGCTATGACACCTGCTGCACACTTTAGTGTATGCCATGCTTAAAGACCCTAAATGCATGGTGCTGGGAGTCTAAGGGTTAATGTATTAGCGATATATATGGCTATGGGTGAACACATGTTAGTTGGTAGTGACAAACAGTCTATTTAAAAACGCACTGCACTGGCCTTTTTTTTTTTTCAAATGGTCAAAAATTATCTCTTTTTGGTGGTAGATGCCTTCTTCTCCGATTTCTGACCTGTTAGAGCGCAGCTGCCAACGCACTGCACTGGCCTTTTTTTATTTTTATTTAAAATGGTCAAAAATGATCTCTTTTTGGTGGTAGATGCCTTCTTCTCAGATTTCTGACCTGTTAGAGCGCAGCTGCCAACGCACTGCACTGGCCTTTTTTATTTTTTTATTTAAAATGGTCAAAAATGATCTCTTTTTGGTGGTAGATGCCTTCTTCTCAGATTTCTGACCTGTTAGAGCGCAGCTGCCAACGCACTGCACTGGCCTTTTTTATTTTTTTATTTAAAATGGTCAAAAATGATCTCTTTTTGGTGGTAGATGCCTTCTTCTCAGATTTCTGACCTGTTAGAGCGCAGCTGCCATTTTGAGTGATTTGTCTGCAATAAATTGTTTTGGATTCATCAGGATACAAATTTTGGGGAAAATCTTAGCAATTTTGGTTTGTTTAGAATTTTGGGGAAAATCTTAGCAATTTTGGTTTGTTTAGAATTGGTTTACGCCTCTCTAATTGTAATGTTATCAAAAATACTAAGAATTTAATTACAGGAATATAAATAAAGTTTACTGTTGAAATGTTTCTATACGTGTCATACTATTGTGTTACCTGCCTATGCGGCATTTTTAAATTAAGACATTTAATGCAAATGCGATAAATAATAAATATTCATTGCAAAACTTCAATCAAGAGTAAGCACAAATCGGTCTGTTCTGTGATGTTTGCTCTCCTCCACTTCTATTAAACCAAAAGAATATGTTAAGGGTTTCTCATTAGTATCTGATTCAAACAGCAATTGTTGTAGATGTCGAAGCTGAAACATCCTTATGTATGCAAAAGCTTACAAAAAGCAATGCTGAAACAATCTGTTACTGACACCGCTTTTCATTTTAGCAACCCAAACAGTCTTTGAAAGTTGAACACAAAGAGAAATAAATGAAACATCTTCACAGTTCAGCATTTTCTAAACTAATGATGAAAGCGTCATTTAAAGATCAATTATTTTTGGAATACAGATTTCTCTCATTGCTTACAGAATGAATGTTTGTTTGCTTTTTCTAAACTAACCAGATATATAAGATCCTTGCAAAAATATAGGTCATTATATTCTTCTTCTTTTTATATATGACAAATATGTAAATGATCTAATTTGAACCAATGGAATCATAACTTAAGATGTAATTTAATCTCAAACTTCAAAAACATTCCTGTCCGAACTCTAAGGCTAGGTCTACACGATGACAATAAGTCGCGCGACAGATAGGGCACAACTACACTGCAACATTTGTCGCGTGAACATTTTTATAATGATAGTCTATGGTGTCGCAATGCGACATGCAACATGCTGCGACTGTGACGCGACAGTAGCAAAAAAAATCCATCTTGAATGTCGTCGTGTAGACCGACCTAGCCTTAGAGTGGACAACATGCTTTGACAGGATTTGGTAATGGATGAATTTGTGGACAGATGTAAAGGGGTATTCTGCTTATGAAAAATTATCCACCATACACAGAATAGGGGATAACTATTATATCCTTAGGGCTGTTTCACACGAGCGGATGCCGTGCGTGACATCCACTGCGTGAATGACAGCCAAGACCAGCTGCGGAAAAAAGAAGCACGGAGCACTAACATGATTGATAATGCTCTGTGCCTCTCTGTGACCTTTTTACTACAAAATCACAGTGAGTTAAAGCTCTCACTGTGATTTTGTAGTAAAAAGATCACAGAGAAGCACGAAGCATTATCAATCATGTTAGTGCTCCGTGCTTCTGCTGTCCGCAGCGGGTCTTGGCTGTCACGGACAGCATCCGCTCATGTGAAACAGCCCTTAGGGGTCCTATGGCTGGGACCTCCACTGGTCACGAGAACCTGGCCTCTTCCTCTTCATCGGTCACATGTCCTAGGCGCAGGTCAGTCCTCGGTCCCATTCAAGTGAATGACACTGTGCTGCAATACCAAGCACAGCCGCTATCCAGTGGAGCAGACTCTTTAAACAGCCTGTCATTCGAGAGGTGGGGGGGATGGGAATTGGATCCCAACCAATCAAATCGGTCATCCGTAATAAATACTCAGACAACCTGTAAGATCCTCACCTGCTTTGCACTCCAGGGGAACCAAGAGGGGTCCTCGTGGAGTTGCGGGACAGGTTATGCGTGTCTCTGATGCACCAGCGCTGACCCCTTTGCGAGCCAGTGCGGAGATGCGTTCGCGTGGTCATCGGAGGGGAGGACCGTCGGAGTCCCGGGGACAGAGAAGCCAGGCGAGTGACAAGACGCCGCGGCCAGGGTTGTCTCCGGTGTCTCCTGCGACTTCCGTTTCCGCATCTGGGTCCACGCGCTCGCATACTCGCGCTGAGTCAATCATGCGTCCGTGCGTACGCACGAGGGCAGGTTCTCAAAGGGATACACAGTCGCGAGTACGCGCTTCTTATGCACTTCGTCGACCAGTGGCGCATATTATACTGACTCACAAGAGCAAAGTGGATTAGGGAGCCTGCCATGGGGTAATCAACTTGTGAGTGCCTTAGGCCTTGTACTCAGGTGCAGGGCAATTTGTTCACCTATGGTAGTGGACACTTGGCACCCTGGGATTGGTCAGCAGGCATTTAAAAGGAGGTCTCTCAGGGTGATCAGTGCCCACTGTTATTTTCCCTCAACCAGGTATAGGTCACAACTCCTAGTGACTGAAGACTGCCAGGAACTTTGTCCTTACAGCGGACCCAAGATCTGGAGTGACTCGACTGCCAAGTGCACAGCATCATTCAGCACTGGTTGGGACTATTCCTGGAATCTCCTTGCCTGGTTTTTTTGTTACCAGAAAGTGTCCTGGACGTTTATGTTTCTGGTGAATAAACACCTTTTTGCTTTCATCACTGGTCTGTTTGTTGGTGCCTTGCATTACACAGCCGCTTTAATTGTCACAGTGATGTCAATAAGAAATTACAGCGTCCTTAAAGTTAGAAAGTGCACCATTTTTAGGCAATGCAGTGATAAGGGAGATGCATCCAGAATGTCATTTGTACAGTTGATATAGATGTATAACCAGGCAGTTTTCTTCTCTCTGTTGATTCAGCCCCAGTCTGCGTAGCAAAGCTAATATGTAAGTGACAGAAGACAGAAACTGTCCTTATCGTGTGTTGTTAGTAACCAGCGAAAACTGTAAAATCTCAAGATAATTATTGTTCATTATTAGAATTGAATTACTTTTGCAGTTTAATTATTATTAAGCAACAATGTGAATGCAATGTTGTCTTGTTGTTACACTGTTGCAAGCGCAACATCTATTGTAATTCGAGTACATTAAACTCAAAGCTGGTTTCATCAAAATATGACTTCTTCCACCAAAAGCATATCTAGAATTTCCTTCACCTAGGGAAAAAGTTCACTTTGTCATACCATTAACTTTACAACATTGCATTGGGGAAAGTGGCTTGTTGGTACCCCACTAGGGGCACATGCCAGCCATTACTCTACCAGTTATATCTATGTTAAAAGAAGCTCTTTTGTTGCTCTTTTGATGCTCTGTTTAGCCATTTGTAAGTTATCTCGATGCTGGCGATGTTGATGCTGCTATTACAATAATGACAACCCTCATTCTATAACCGCACATAACCGCATCGTCCGCAATGCACGAGCACCAACCATGAGGCAGCTGCGTGCGTATCTCAGACCCATTCACTTAAATGGGGTCCGCGATCTGCATCCGACGGTCCACACCACAAAAAAGTTGTGCATGCACTACTTTTTTTCGGTGCGGAGGCACGGCCAGAAACACCACGGAAGCACTCCGTAGTGCTTCCGTGGGGTTCCGATCCGTGCTTCCGCACCGCGTCTCTGGGTTTGCGGACCCATTCAACTGAACACGGCCATGGCGAGGCAACGGCCGTGTGCATGAGCCCTAAATATTAACAAGAAGGTTTTAATTTGCTGATGTTAAAGGGTTTCTGTCACCAGATTTAACCCTATTAAGCTAGCTGACCTTAGCGATGTGTTAATGTCAGCTAAACCTAACTAGCCTATCCCTACTTTTATCTATGCCCCCGTTACGCCAGAAATCTAACTTTTATAATATGCTGATTAGCCTCGAGGAGCGGGGGATGGGGGGGCATTGTTCCTGGTCCTAGAGGCTCCCTTCCCCACCTTTGTCGCCTCCCTCCAAGTCCTGATTGACAGGGCTAGGCAGCACTCGCATCTGTCTGCCAGCCCTGTGCTCTGGGGAAATCTCACACTGTTCAATATTCGGCGCAGGCGCGGTGAGGAAGCTGACAGCCTGCAAGCGTCTTTCCCTCACAGCACCTGTGCCGAATGCTAAACGGCACGAGATTTCACCAGAGCACAGGGCTGGCAGACAGATGTGAGCACTGCATGGCCCTGTCAATCAGGAATTGGAGGGAGGCGAGAAATGTGGAAAAACGGAGCCTCTAGGAGCAGGAACAACGCACCCCCCCCCCCTGCTCCTATAGGCTAATTAGCATATTATAAAAGTTAGATTTCTGGCGGCGTAACAGGGGCATAGATAAAAGTAGGAACAGGCCAGTTAGGTTTAGCTGACATTAGCACATCACTAATGTCATCTAGTTTAATAGGGTTAAATCTGGTGACAGAAACCCTTTAAGCAAAGATCTTAAAAGTAATGAAAATAATAAAGACTGGAGAAAAATTTAATAAATATCAGAAATAAAGATGAGCAAATTTCTTTAAAATTTATTTCAGGTCTGAACAAATTCAACCCTAATTGAAAGTGCTCAGATTGCCCTGAAAAGTTGTGTATGACATGATGAGGTCTCATAGTACCGTATCCAACCCCTTTCAAGTTCTTTAATGCCATTAGTAATGTCAAAGTGACAGTGACATATAAGGCTGTAGGTAAAAAAAAACAAGCACACTGCATGGCTGGATTTTTTTAAATACTTTAAAAAAATTTAAAAAGTAGCCCAACAATTATCCTTTTTTGGGGAGTAGTAAAAGGTCTGGCGTTATGCTAAAGAATATATACATACTGTATATATTCCATATCAATGTATGGTAGTTGTGATGTTCAAAAATACCTCAGGTACACTTAGGGTAGGTTCACATCTGTGCTAAAGGTAATCTGATAGTCTGTTCCAGCACGCAGCAGTATTTGTCTGGCTGAAAGCCTCTATTAGTGCTGCAAATCTGCCAGATCGGATCTTATTATAGTGAATGGGGATCCGGCGGTGTGCGGCCATATTTGGCTACCCAATAATCTTTAACACAGATATGAACATAGCCTAATCTGTGACCAACTAAAGTTTTTTTTTAGGAAACTTTGTGGTATGGCTTTAACCGCTGCTGAGGCACTCATTGAAAACTGCTGGCTGCCTGACTTACACAGTGACACACCACACCGACTCCTGTTCCTAGCTAAAACTTTTTTTCTGTCAATTATTTAAATTCACCTAACTAGCTATAAAATCTTAGCTATCTTACTAAACTCCCCCTGACAATAAACTAGCTTTATTTCATGTTTCTTTTCTCTCTGTCAGGTGACCTGTCAGGGCAATGTATAACCCACAGAAAACACATACTATTCCTGGTTGGGATCTTATAGTGCCTATGACACTGACTGTAAAGCGTTATAGGACATTTGTCAGAAGATTTGTACCTATGAAACTGGCTGACTTGTTGCATGTTGGCTTGGCCACTGCCGGCACCTGTGATGGACCCATGTTCATCTGTGCTCGCATTGCTGAAACAAAGTGAAGTTTTAATATATGCAAATGAGCCTCTAGGAGCAATGGAGGCATTGCTGTTACACCTAGAGGCTCAGTGCTTTCGACAACTGCCACGCCCTCTCTACTTTGGTTGACTGGGCCAGACAATGAAGACCACATCAAATCTGGTCCTGTTAATCAGAATGGGGAGGGTGCAGCAGTTGCAGAGAGAGTAGAGTCTCTTGGTGTAATGGCAACACCCCTGTTGTCCTTAGAGGCTCATTTGCATATATTAAAACTTAATTTTCTCAGCAATGTGGGCACATATGAACATGGGACCAGCACAGATGTATTCAGCTGTCAAGCATACATGCAACAGGTCAGCCAGTTTTATAGGTACAAATCTGGTGACAGAGGACCTTTATAGGCAAGCCCATCAGCCATGGCACTGCCAAGTCATGTGAGCCTCCCTATTCATCTTCCCTGCTATTCTGTCTTCCGATCTGTAAAATGGCAAATGCCAATTTGAGAAACTTGTCTGAAACAAATTGCCAAAGTTTGAGGAAATTTGTAAAAGTTGATTAGTTTAGAATCGATTCACTCATGTGGGGCACATGCATGCTGTGTTAATGGACAACAATCCTCATAACTTTTATTATCTGCGTATGTTTTATACCTGTCGTGTGATCCCATATAAGTTCATGCCATTCTATGTCTGGGCCTACAGGTGGAATACTCACTGACCTTGGAGGAAATCAGTTTATCACCTGAATGTTAAAAAACTGGCCCTTTGCAAGTGGTAATGAAGATAGTTTCTGGAAATGAAAACACTCAGACAGCATTGAACCTTACCCAGCACAGGTCCAGAAGCTTTTCATATACAGTTCCAGAGGATAAAGAAAATATCTCCTAAGCGATAACTCATCTCTGGTATGACTCACGTATTAATACTTGTGATCATTGCATTCCGTGTGATGTGGGTATCGTCAGGCGCGTACATACAGGGGTCGCAGCGGTCACAGTTGCGACCGGGCCCGGCACTCCAGGGGGCCCGGCCGCCTGTGGACCTCTGGCCCCTGCAGTAGTGCTGTACCCAAGGCCCCACCGCAAATGATTTTAAAGGTTTTAAGAGTATATGGCCGGTCGGGCCCCGGCCTCTGTGTCTGGCCGGCAGTGCAGCACTGCGCACTCGCAGTTACTACCTTACGCTGCGGCCCCTCCTCCACCCTTGCTCCAGACCCATGACCCTCGCGTCAAGTCTCGCGGGATCACGCTGGTTGACGGGATGACGCGGCCGACGCACACCAGAAGAAGGGATTATGAACAAGACGGCGGGAGCAGGCTCAGAGTAGGTAAGTTTTTTTTTTTTTTGTATGTGCCGGCTCACAGGGAACACAGGGAGCATATGGCAGTGCGGCAAATCCTTCATAGGGGCCCGACCCAAAATACTTGGCAAAATAGTAATACCAAAAATGTCATATATACAGAAGGGTAAAAAATGGAATACATACACAGGGGACAAATGGAATATATACAAAGGGGGCAACATGGATATATATACAGAGGCTCTGTGTATATATATATATATATATCCATGTTGCCCCCTTTGTATATATTCCATTTGTCCCCTGTGTATGTATTCCATTTTTTGCCTCCGCTGTATATATATTCCATTTTGCCCGCTGTCCTAGGGGGACACATATCTGGGCATAACTACAGTGAGGGGGACACATCTGGCCATAACTACTGTAAGGGGGGCACATATCTGGACATAACTACTACTGTGAGGGGGACACATATCTGGGCATTACTACTGTAAAGGGAGCATATTTCTGGCCATAACTACTGTAAGCGGGGCATATATCTGGCCATAACTACTGTGAGGGGACACATATCTGGGCATTACTACTGTGAGGGGGATACACCTGGCCATAACTACTGTAAGGGGGGCATATATCTGGCCATAACTACTGTGAGGGGCCACAAGGAGGACATAACTATTTTAAAGGGACCACAAGGTGGGCATTAGTACTGCGTAGTAGCACTTAGGGGAAATGTATGCTATACATTGGCATGGCTCAGTGTCACAGGCCAGCACAGCGCCCCCTGCTGGTGATTTCACAGGGGCAGTCACCGTCCCTTCCTTATGTGATTATTCTTTTTTTTTCTCTATCACCACAGGGGCCTTGTTCTGGATCCAGTGGACATCACGCCGACGCTCGCGACACCCTGGATGAGGTAGGACCAGATTTTATTAGTTAGGACTGGGTGAGTGTAGCCATGCATTGGGCTCAGGGCTCTTTCACATGAGCTGATCCTGTGCGGGTAATCCGCTGTGTGAAAGAGAGCCAAGCCCCGTACTGGACAGCGTAGAAACAGAGCACTAACATGATTGATAATGCTCTTTGTCTCTCTGTGATCTATTTGCTACAAAATCACATTGACAACTTTATCTCACTGTGATTTTGTAGTAAAGAGATCACAGAGAGGCACGGAGCCTTATTAATCCCAATCCAGGGGGCCCAAGTAAATTCTTGCAATGGGTTGGGGGGGAAGGGGGGGTGGGCGACAGGGAGGGGGCCCCATGGATCAGTTTTGCACCGGGGCCCCATGGATTTTGTGTACGCCACTGCGTAGGGGGTCTTAACATCCCATCCGTAACAGCCAGAATTCTCATATAACCAGTATCTTACCTTCTGGGAAACCACAACGATCAGCCTGTTAATATAAACATTATTAAAACATGTCGGGGCCTGAATATCCAGTAGTGTGGACAGGAAGCAATGTTTTATTGACATTTCATGTCTGCCAGCTGAGTAAGAGAGGTGGAACATGTGCAATGAGCAGGACCGTGGTATGGTGGCCAACTATGCAGTGGGTCAGGATAGATGTAAATAAGTCTATGGTTTGTTCGTGATGCCATTTGCAATGTGTGCAGGGTACTGTTGCAGGGCCCTTTAAGATGTAATAACTCACGTACCAGGTGAGGAATGCCAGAGGGGGATAATGTCTCTTTATAGCAGATATGGTAGTGTCAGCGGTGTCTCCTACCTTGGTACGGCTGGACTCCTGGATCCTGGCTCACTTGCAATAAAATGAGTGTTGTTAATAGGAGTAATTGAGGAACTTTGGTAGCAGTAATTGAGATCCAGACTGGAGATATAATCCAACTTGTCTTTACTTAATGGCAGCAGAAATCCATACGAGTTACAGCAATAGTCTTGGGTCCCAGCAGGTATTGGCAATATGTGGCAGGAATCTATATATATTCTGCTTCTTGTCATATGCCTAGTGAATCTGGCAGGTATCTATCTTCTGCTCTGTCTGTCTTCTGCTTGATGTGGGTCTGACTAGCTGAGGAGGAATTTGGCTTCTACTGGACTCTGGATAAGTACTCACAGGACTGCTCACAGGGAATGGTTTCTTCCTGGAGGTCTGTAGTTCTGGAGGTGTTGCTTGCTTTGTCACCAGCTGAGGTAGGTGAGTCAGGCTGGGAAGAGTGATCCTTGGCCTCAGCCGAGGCTGGATCCTAGATTGGGATCCCTGTAACTGGGAGCTCCTACTAACACAACCTTCCCCTAGCAGGGGGGCTGGTACACTAACTAGAACTTCCTTTCATCCCCATGAGGCAGGATATGGGAACATGCCATACCTCCTCAAAGAAGGGGGAAGCCAGACTGGAATGTACTATTCCAGTCCAGATATGCTAAACTGTCTAAGTCTATGCTAAACACATTGCTGCCACCTGCTGGTGAACATGAAAATTACAACAAATTTATGAAATAGGCATAAAAAATACATTTAATGGAAATGCAATGTTAAATTACACCAGATGACAATACCCATACACCTAACATGTTGTAGCAGGGAGAAAGAGTTTAGTGACATACTTCGGGATGTTACATTCCCCTTTACTTTAAGTTAAGCCGCCCTCGGCTTACGGTTAGGAGGGTGAGAAAGAACCAGCTCCGGTGTACCCAATAAATACAAAGTGCTCCGTCAATTACACATAAAGACATACATAGACAAAACATAAAACAGCTTTCCCCAGGTTCCTGCCCGCTAGAGTAAGGTGTCCAACACACAGTTTCCTTCTCTTGGTATAACCAGGTAACCTAAATACTGCACAAAGCAAACATCACTGACTGACTTTGTATGTTCTGGCCCTAAAACATCAAAGAAAGCATGGGGGTGTCTTTACTCCATAATCCCATCATTGAATAATGCAAAGCCCGCAAATGGAAGGGTGGCTTTATCCTGTATTCCCTTCCCTGCACCATAGCCCGAAGAAATTTGGCTTGTAGCACGATCACTATGATGACTGAGGGGAGGCTAAAATATGGCTCTAAGGGGAGGTATTTATCGTCTCCATATCTTCTGGCAAGTCACAGGAGTAGGGCTTTTAATCCCGTCCCTCTCCTGGAAATGAGACACCTCAGGATGGGAACAATCCTGAACATTTAACAAGCGGGAAGGAGCAGCCTAAGGCTTCTGATGATTCCTGAAGCAGCAGGGGTACCTGTGTAGTTACTGGATCTGCCTGGAGTTCCGTATAAAGAGGGGAGAGAACAAGAGCTGTAAAAAAGGTACACTTTAAGTATAACATGAAAATTACCGCTAATTTATGAAAGAGGCATAGAAAATACATTTAATGGAGAATGCAATGTTAGATTACACCAGATGACAATACCCATACACCTAACATGTTGAAGCAGGGAGAATACTCCGGGATGTTACACATGCACAGGCAACTAGGCCCTTCCCAGAAAGCTGGGACAGATTAGGAGGGAGACTCCTCTCAGCTCCACCCTCTGCCGAATGGGGATAAAAATGAACTATTGGGAACATTTCTGGGACACAATTTGGAGATCCGATTAACATTGGATTGTGTTCCACTTTCCTCCTGTCCCCGGAAACCAGAAGGAACTCTGATCACACAATTCATTGAGTAAGAACCTTTCTACTTTTTATCCTTTTATGTTTTTACTGTTTTGTGCACGTTTATGTCTTATTTCTTATAACTTTTTGTAACTAAGTACTGTACCTTTTTATTACATTAAAGAACATTTTTTATGGTCTTGCCTTGTGCCCTGAACGACTCAATTTTTTAAGTGTATGAGTACGGTTTGTGTTACCGTGTATTTGCTATACATGTGGCCTGTGCCACTGTGAGCCTGCTTGTGAGTGGGGCGCTGTGTTTTTTTTTTTATGAGCCTTAAATTCATCGGTGTATTGATTGAAATGTCATAGATGGTGGCAGTGTGTTGGGGTGCATGAGAGGCTGAGTCAGGGTGTGATTGAGGCTCAATCTGAGGCCTGTGTGTAGGGGCGCGAGAGATTGAGTGCGTGAAATAGATCGACCCTTGGCAGTCGCACCCGGGTCAAGTGACAGGGCAGTTCCCATACGTGACACATGCTTATTCAGCTAGAGAGATGGGCCCCATTCGCAGGATAGATGCCAGAAGTGGGACTTGCACCTATTGGGCATGTATGACTTATACTGTGGATACTGTTTTAATTTTATATAATAACTGTTTATAGTTTAAAAAAAATAAACATACCAACGGAGACTTTGCAAAAATACTTATCTTTTTCAAAATCCACAAAGTTATAGATGTATATAAACCAGGCATACCACATACAGTAACTGATTCTGGCTTATTTAACGTTTTTCAACTAGTGGGTATTCTTTATGGTCAATGGCTTCATAAATTGGCTGAGCGCTATTTATTGCCTTGAGACTTTTTGTGATCTATTTTTGCATGTTGTCATTTTATATAACATAATGGTAAAACACAGTTGAAGTGTGCACTAATTCTAAAAATAGACCCATAAAACACTTTTTTCATTTAAATTATGATAATTTTCATTAGACAACATTGACTTTGCTGTGGGTGAAGGTTAATATTATCTGCACTGTCTCATTCATGTGATAGAAGTCTTAAAAAGTTTGCACATCATAAATCTGCTTGCTTTTTTGCAGGCCCTTGACTTGAAGGGGAAATTAATACAGACAAGGTTATATAAAACACATCTTATTATACAGAATCAAGGCCTGAACTGGAATTAAAAAACAGCCCTGGCATAAAAACTCCTATCAGACCACATAGAATATACCCCCATATCATGAAAAATAATGGTATGCAGTACACACTGTGGTAAATTACCTATTGATACTATTCGCTAGAGATGAGTGAATCAAATCCCACGAAGTTGAATTCGATCCAAATTTCAGGATAAATTTGACTCACCTAGAAGCCGAATTTCGTGTCAGCGAATCAATTTAACCTGAAATATTATTAAAAACAAAAAAATTCCAACTTACCTCCTCCATTTGCTCGCGACAGGCCGCCAGCCTCCATCTTGCTTGAAGATCTCGGCCGATCATGTATGAACGCGGCATCTGAGGGGTGCAATGACAGGGGCGGCGCTATCGCAGCTCCCTGTCATTGCACCCGCTACTTACAAAAAAAGCACTTCATGATGAAATAATTTGTCACAAAGTGAATTTTTGGGTGATATTCGCCGAATCAGCCGAATCAAACTTTTAAGAAATTCGCTCATCTCTACTATTCGCCATTCTCTTTAATACACATCCAAAGGACAAGCAGTAAAGTTATGCAAATCTAGGAAGTAGTAGGTGTCGCTAAGATCTAGAGATGATCAATGTTCAAGCTACTACCTCAAATCTTGATTGAAAACTATTTTTTTTCCCATGAAACCTCAAAAATTAAATCAAGTTCTATTGAATCATTGTATGATGCCTCCTGTTTGTCAATGTACTGTACCAGTTATCAAACTGAGAGGGCAGAATCCTTAAACTAAGAAACTTTGGTTTATCACTCTGGCAGATCTCTACGGGCATAGGCTGAGATGTCAGTACTGTTCAACATTGCCTGTCCCAGTGGTTGGGAGAAACAGGGTCTATGACAGCAAGAGGTGCACATAGGCAAACCTGGTGCATAATTCTCCATTCTTTAGTGCAAGTGAAATTGGACGTCACATCCTATGTCTAGGGAAGCAAACCATCAAAAAGTGTTTTCAAAGCATTGGAATATGACTGGAGGTGTCCAGCTAAAGATGCTTCATTGACCTCATGCCACCACTCTCAAATACTATCATGGTGCACAGCAAGAAGGCAATAGAGGCTGAAATGGAGATTTGTCCTCTTCAGCAATAAGTCCCTCTTTTGTCTCGGTCTCGTATGTGCAGTACGCAGACCTGCAGGGTATTGCGATGTGAGGTCACGGTTAATAGGCATACGAGGGTTGCTCTGGGTTACTCACAGTTTGTAGGGGGACCCTGGCCAGGCGTACAGCAGTGATAGAGAGGCTGGCACAGGGGTCCTCTGGGGTACTCTCTGTATGTAGGGACCAGGCCTGATGTTGGGTGAGGTGCCCTGGATGTTGCAGGTGTTAAATGTGCCTGGGGCAAGGTCCCTTTAAGATTCGTGACGCCAGTGCCTGTAACGGTGGCACACCGATTGATAGTGGTAATAATTGAGGAACACGTTGTTGTGAACCAAAACTTCCTTTACTGGAAACAGTTAACTTTGTACAGTCTTTTGTAAAGTTCCATATGATAGCAGCAGATATAGGCAGGCTTTCATAACAATGGCAGGTACTATGTTCTTTGCAAGATACTCAGAGGGTAAAAACAACACTTACAGACCAGGCTGCACTTTTCCTCAGAAATCCTGTGCACTATTCCTCAGAACTCCTGGCTGTCTTAATCCCAAGGCTGCCCTAACGCTGACTTTATCCTTGGTAAAAAACTTCCTCAGGTATATATCCTTGCTTTGGGTGAATCCTTGTGCCCTTCAGCTCCTTTGTCTAGCTGGAGTACTGTCTCTGCTCTTCTTATGGGAACTTGGTTTCTCTCAGGAGGCAAACCCTTCTCCTGTTGTAAATCTTCTGAGCTAACTATGGCTCAATATCCTCAGGCTGGCTAGTGTGCACTTACTAGTCTCCTGGACTACACTACTCTTTCCTGTCTGGGCCTAACTATATATATTAGGGGTTCCCTAGCTCCCTCTACTGTCTAGGAGGAGGAACTGCACCCTAACAGGCCTGATACACAGACAATAGGAAAATACACATAAAACATCATATTCCTTACAATAGTCATATTAACCCTTGTGTAGTGCCCACATTTACCTAGTGGGACACTACATATGCAATACTAGGCATAGACTGGTCTGAAGACCTTATGGACAACACCATGAAGAGGTCTTCACAAGTGAACATCACACTGGTCCTACTCCTGGCATAATAGTGTGAGGTGACATAATGTAGGGTAACTGGACTCCTATTGTCTTTATTTCAGGTACAGTAACAGTTCAGTGTTACATTGATTTGGTCTTGGAACGAGTGGTACAGCCATTTCCCTAAAGTGTCCCAGGAGCTGTTTTTCAACAGGACAATGCCAGACCACATATTTCTCATGCTAGTGTGAGCAGACTGCATGACCTACACATGCTACCATGACCTGCAGCATCTCTAGACTTGCATCCCATTGTGTAAATCTTGGACGTCATTGGTTGACCATTCCATAAAAACGGTGGGTCTTGATGATTTATGTGCCCAAATGCATTCAGCATGGAATAACATTCCTCATTGATAGAGTGTAAATGTGTGTATTTCTGTGCATGGCACTAATAACCAATACTGAAAAAAATTAGATATTTTGAACATTTTGTTTCAATTTCTTTATCATTTGCTTATCATTTATCATTAACATGTCTATTGATCACATGAATTCCATAATTCCAGTACTTTACCTTCTTGCTGTTGCTGTTGCAGTTGCAATGTTGAGGAGTGTATGTAAACAACACCAAGAAAGAAAATAAAAGTGAACCATAGAATGGATCCGTTTGGCTCCGCAAGGCCATGCAGACACAAAAATGCTGCTTGCAGCATTTTGGGGTCCGCCTCCAAAACGGAACGGAGCCGAACGAATGCATTCTGAATGGATCCGCATCCATTCAGAATGCATTGGGGTTAAACTGATGCATTTGGGGCTGCTTGTGAGAGACCTGAAACAGATCTCACAAGCAGATCCCCAAACACAACTGTGAACGTAGCCTAAACATTAAGTCCCATGTACATAAACATCATTCTCCCCCACCATCCACTTTCAACATACAGTCCCATGTAAATAACATCACTCCCTCCCCCAGCCACCTCAAGCACACAGTTCCATGTCAATAACATCCCTCCCTTCAGCCCTATCATACATCCCAGTTAAATAACTGCAACTCCCAGTATCTGCCTCTCCCTTCACTTACCTCTCTTCATGTACAGACATCAGCATTAGGCTCCTTCTCCTCTTCACTCCCATCCAATCCTGCACTGGTCACATGATGGTGACATCATCCAGGTCATCCTATCACAGCCTGTTTTGCTGATCACATGACCTGTGATGTCACCACAGGTCCTTCACCTCTTCCCAGTGTAAGATTCATTTGTATTGCCGTTCTGTGTATGGCAATACAGTTGTATCTAGCAGGCAGGCAGGACATTCGGGGCATGGGACAAAACATCCGGGGCTTAGGCCCCGAATGTTTTAACCTAGCGACGCCCCTGGCTTGAGCTATTCTGCAAAGAAAAATGGAGAATAATGGAAATAAAGACATACCACAAAAACTTGCATCTGTAATTGCAGCAAATAGTGGTCCTACAAAGTATTGAGTACAAATTCACGCCACACTTTCCAGATTTTTATTTATTAAAAATTTAGAAAACCATGTATCATTTTTAGTGTTGGGCGAGCATGCTCGGCCGAACACCATTTTGACACCATCGCAATGCTCGAGTCTCCTCCCCACACGTTTGTTGGTTTGTTGTGCCTATTTCTGAAAGTCATCTACATTTGCCACTGGACTGGCAACGCTGAAGCAGCACTTGCAATTGCCAGCTCATCGACTGTTGTGCGACGTGAGCACGCGCTGGAACTCCACGTTCCACATTTTGGCCAGGCTTTATGAGCAGCAGAGGGCAGTAGTGGAATACTAGCTGCAACATGGTCGTCGCCTTTCCAGTCAGCTTCCGCTCTTCACAAGTGATGAGTGGGCATGGATGTCTGACCTCTGTGAGGTTTTACGCAACTTTGAGGAATCAACACAGATGGTGAGCGCCGATGCCGCTATTATCGGCGTAACCATCCCACTTTTGTGTCTACTCAAATGCTCACAATGAAGGCTTTGCATGTGGAAGAGGTGGAAATGGGGGAAGACGGTACACAGGGTGATAGCCAGACCACCATGATGAGGAGGAGGAGGAGCAGGATACGGTTGCCTCCACTACAGAGGGTAGTACTCATAGCAGGTTTATTCCATCTGTTCAGCGTGGATGGGACGAAGAGGAGGAAGAGGATGAGGAGATTGAGAGTCATCCTATTGATGAGGACAGCAAAGTCTTGTCTGTTGGGACTCTGGCACACATGGCTGACTTTATGTTATGCTGTCTTTCCCGTGACCCTTGCGTTATACGCATTTTAGCTAACACCGATTACTGGTTGTTCACCTTTCTCAACCCCCGCTACAATGAGAACTTCTCATCTCTCATTCCTGTGGTAGAGAGGACTAGCAAAATGTTGCAATACCAGAAGGTTCTTATGGAAAAATTGCTCCAAAAATTTCCATCTGACAACGCTGGCGGCAGAGTACATAGTTCCTTGGGAAACCAAAGAAGGGAGATTAGGGGAATACACAGAAGTTCCAAAAGAGGCAGGGCAACACTCTCCAAAGCCTGGGACAGTTTCATTACACCCCGCCAGCACCCTCAGCCTGATGCACGGCCTAGTGTCACAAGGAGGGAAAAGTTTTGGAAGATGGTGAAGGAGTATGTAGCAGACCGTGTCGGCATCCTCAGTGATCCCTCTGTGCTTTACAACTATTGGGTGTCCAAGCTGGACAGGTGGCACCAACTGGCACTTTACATCTTGGAGGTGCTTGCCTTCCCTGTTGCCAGCGTTTTGTCAGAGCGGATATTTAGTGCTGGTGAGGGAATAATAACTGATAATGCTGACAGGTTGACTCTTATCAAAATGAACAAGGCCTGGATTGCCCCTGACTTCTCGACTCCACCAGAGGAAAGGCATAAACATAAAGGCACTTTAATTGTGGCTTTTATGGTGTATTGAATACACTGTATTCCCATGCACCCCTTCCACCACAAAAAAGGGTATATGGTTCAATCTTCCTTTTCTCGTCCTCCCCCTCTATCATATCAACATGCTTATTAGGCTGCCCTCACTCCTAATGTTTTAGAGGGTCAGCTCAGCAGCAGACCTTCACCCCTAATGTTTTAGAGGGTCACCAGCAGGCCCTCGCCCATAATGTTTTAGATGGTCAGATCAGCAGGCCCTCGCCTCTAATGTTTTAGATGGTTAGATCAGCAGCAGACCCTCACCCCTAATGTTTTAGATGGCAGATCAGCAGCAGGCCCTCACCCCTAATGTTTTTGAGGGTCACCAGCAGGCCCTTGCTCCTAATGTTTTTGAGGGTCACCAGCAGACTATCAATCATAATTTTTCAAGGGTGTGTATGATGCCCTCCTTTATGTGTAATAAAGTGTGTATTGGAGTGCCGGTTCCTTGTAATATTTGGAAGCCCTTTCCCTTAGTGCATAGGCTTTATGAGTGTAGGAGTCCCACTACCTGAAAAATTGCACCACAATGTGAATGAGGCCCTCCTTTTTATGATATCCAGGTTGTATCGGAGTGCCTCTTCCCTGTAATTTTTGGCAGCACTTGCACTTTATATACAAGTAAGTAATATAATGTTTTCTAACAATTTTTCCTCTAAAATCTATATTATCTTCGTTTTTCTGCGTATTATTGTCAGTCTGTAAAAGTGGCAACATTATTCCCAGCAGCGACCTGGAAGTCCAAGATGCATCCAGACATCCTCCCCATGCTGTTCCCGAACCACTTTAGTGGTGTTTCTATCAATTTCTGACCTTTTCCTGTAATCCAGACACCCTCCCCTCTTCAGAACAGGGGGGCCTGGTTTAATGCTAGGGTTCTTTAGAGCACACAAGCACCCCAATGTGTTCTACTCGAGCACCCGAGCACTTTGGTGCTCAATCAACACTAATCATTTTCTTATCACTTCACACATATTTGCTGCTTTGTGTTGGTCTATCACATAGAATACCAATAAAATACATTTAAATTTGTGGGTGTAAAGTGGAAAAAATGTGGAAAAGTTCAAGGGGTATGAATACTTTTTCAAGTCATTGTATACAGTATATGCAAGGTATATTTCTAGAGATTATAAACACCAGTGAAAGCTATGTCAACGTACTTGCCATTATCAAAGCAGACTATCTGCTTGATGGTCGGTTGCTGTAAATACAATTTTCGGGCGGCAACAGCACGCTGAAAATACAAGCTGAGGCTATCTTGCATAATATTGATATAATATCCAATAATATGATAAATCTGATAATTTTTCCATGAATATGCGGAACTTTTGTGATGTTACTTTGTATTCAGTCATTGAAACTCTATTATCATCTATAGGTATTTCTGTTTCTTACCTTTTACTGAACTTGGTTAAGGCCACATTCGTACTTTGTGTACTAAAATAGCTTTAAAGTCAATGACATTTTCAAAATGTCATGTTCGTAAAATATTTTTTTAGCTTAAATTGTCCTGCAGTGCAGATTTATAAATCCACAGACTGGCAGCTAATGTTGCTGGTGCATTGCAGATTTCATGCATCCCCACTAACTTCCATCAAGCTTTGTAACAAGGCATATTTTTATGCATGACATCTGCTTGATGATGTGTAGATGCATGAATTTGCATCAAAATCTGCAAGTCCTAGGAGTAGACGTCATTGCGGGAGGCCAAGTTGTACAAAGACTAGCATAGGACCAGACAATGGAGCAGATAAGTGCTAAGAGAGATGGAAATTTCACATAGTTTGGTGCATATTTGCTGCAGCAGATTCCCCTGCAGATTCCTGAGGAATTGAGAATATTTTCTGCAGCAATCCCACTAGATGTGCATGTGGCCCCTGGTTCCATTTTCTCACTAAACAAATCCAATAGAATTGGAGACAGGCTTAAAAACCCTTGACTGGGTGCCCACCACATCACAACCACTGAGTGGCCACACCTACAGTATATAATTATTACTATTAGTATTACTATTATTTATTTGATAACACCATTAACCCCTTTGTGACCACCAATATGCCTTTTTACGGCAGTCACTAAGGGGCAGCAGCCCAGTCTAAGCGCTGTACAGGTCCCCCCTGCAGTGGAGAGGGGAGGTTGAACTCTCATATGAGAGCTGCTCTGCTGCTCTAACAGTCCAGACCGGCAGGAGCGCTGATCTGGGCTGTTTAACCCCTTTACATGCCACAGGCAATGGTGCCCGCCACATATAAGCTGTGACAGACGTGTCTTTCATCGGCACCCCGCAAATGCGATCACTGGTGCAGATGTATGTTTAGGCTAGTTGGGACCTGTTGTAGGCCCCAAGCCTGCCTTGAGTGTTCCCCATTAGGCTGCGCCTCTCTGGCAGAGCCTGCTGGCCAATGTCAGTATTGCACTTACTATAAAATGCAAGGCACTATAGGGATAGTGCATTGTATTTTAAAACCAATCAAAAGATTACCTGTTATAGTCCCTTTGTGGGACTATTAAATGGTTAACAAAAAAGTTAAAAAATATATTTAATAAAAAATCTAATTAAAAATATGCTTTTTCCATAGAAAATATGCTTTTCAATGAAAAAAATAGCAAAAAACAAAATCTGACCCACATGTTTAGTATTGCCACGTAGATAACGACCAGCACTACATAATTAAAATGTAATTATCCCCTACGCCGAGTGCTGTAAAAAATATAAATGACCAAAACATTCCAGAATTGCTTATTTATTTTTAGTCACCACAAAAAAAACTTAATAACAAGCGATCAAAAAGTGTAATTTACCCCAAAATGATATCAGTGAAAACCACAAGTCATCCTGCAAAAATCAAGCCCTTACACAACTAGACAAAAAAAGGAAACATAAACAGCAGCACTACTTTGATGCCAGGTGCAAATCACCAACTGTTCGTAGGACATGGAACGATGAATGTAGAGCAAAAGAAGTAAGGCAGCACTCCGGTCTTCTAGTGAATAGGTGAATACTTTATTACACCTAACAGCAATGCAGCATTTCAGCTCTCTCAATGGAGCCTTTGTCAAGCTAGTGATAATAGTGCTCAAACACATTTAAATACAGCTGAGTACATAGGTTTTCCATAATTGGTAATAAACATATTAACATGATTACAAAGTGATTACATGATTATAAAGCGAATTCTGTACCATTAAAAGCATAAAAACATCAAGTGCTAACAGCGATGACAGTGACATATTAGTATATGATCTCAAATCCATATTAATGTGCATATACCATAATTGCATATTATTAATTCATTATTAACTGATCAAGTGCTCCTGTGTAAAATGTGTAATTAAAAAAGGACAAACCCCAACATGATTGAATCCATGTGCCGTGCCAGTTGGTGTCCCATGATGCGTACTGCGCATGCGTCAGGAGGCATCCTGCTACCGCGAGAGTCCAGCATGTCCCGCGCACCCCACTTACAAATTTTATTCTCCCTGCTTAACAGTACGCACGCGCCGGTATGGATCCTGCCGTCGCAGGAGTCCACGTACTGCACGCCTGTGCGTTACACTGAGGATTCATGCCCACACCAGACATGCCCTGTCCCGTGCGGCAAATCTACTACACATGACCACAGGTCAGGCTGTCATATTCATGCATAGGACAAAAAATGAAAGGTTGTGGTGACGAATAAGGCAAGAAAAGTAAATGGCTTATACGCATTCCAGGGGATGTCTATGATGGGATACTATCCATGCATGCTCAACCCAAGGTCCCCAGCCCTGCATAACCAAGACGGGTGCCCCCATGCGGGACAAGGGAGCAGAACACTAAGTTGTCACTTCCCTTACACAACTACATAGAAAGAACATTTTTTAAAGTTATAGGTTTTGGTATGCGGTGATGCAAAAAGATTTTAGAAGGTTGTTTATCAAACTCAAATATGCCTAAATTAGGTGTATTTTTAATGTATTTTTTTATTTAAAAAACCTGTCTAATCTCTATGTATCAGAGTAGGAAGGTATGGAGCAAGGCGATTGGCTAGCATTTTTGCTAGAAGTTTTAAATCGAAGTTTAGCAAGGATATAGGGCGGAAGCTCGAACACTGGGTTGGATCTTTACCCTCCTTGGAAAGGATGGTAATATGGCCCCTGGTCATATCTGCTGATAAAGGTGAGCCTAGGAGGGAGCTGTTACATATATGCAACAGGTGAGGGATTAGGGAATTGCTGAAGGAGAGATAATAAAGGGCTGGGAGGCCATCTGGGCCTGGAGCTTTACCCTTTGGGAGATTATTTATAGTTTTTTTAAGTTCTTCAGAGTCGAAGGGGGTGCTGAGGGCTAATTTTTAAGCCTCGCTTAACCTGGGAAGGGCAATGGAGCCAAGGAAAGATTTCATGGAATCGGAGAGAGTTGAGTTTGTGTCCCCTAAAGTTTGTTGTGGGATGTTATAGAGTTTGATAATATTTTTAAATTGAAGAGCTATTTCTTTAGAAGTTATGGCCAGACCTCCTTCTTGTTTATTGATTTTACTTATATCGTTTTGGGCTTTGCTCTTTTTTTATGAAGCTCATCATTAATTTGGAAGCTTTATTGCCATGGGCAAAATATTTAAATTGGGAATGTAGAAAGTATTTAGCGTATTTTGTGTTGAGAAGGTTTTTCAATTCTGATCTAAGATCGTTAAGTTGGGCAAGGTTTGAATCCAGCAGTGTTTTTTTGTGAATCTCTTCAATTTTTGGGATTTATGAGAGAAGCCGTTCCATCTGTTGCATTCTTTTTTTTTTTTAAGATGAGCTCCCAATTTAATGAATTGGCCTCTTATAAATGCTTTGTGGGCATCCCACACCATATTAAGGGGAAGTTTCAGGGATGGCGGTCAGGTGGAAATACTCATCCAGAAGGTTTTGTACCTGGGTTCTGAATTATGGTATAGTAATTAGTTTTTTGTTTAATCTCCATTTGAATGCTTTAGTCACCTGTTGAGGGATGGTAATAGATATGTAAATTGGGGAGTGGTCTGAGAGGTGTATGGAACCTATTTTAGCTTTAGTGCAATATTGGAGGTGTTCTTTAGAAATAAAAAGGTAATCAAGTCTATGATAGGAATGATGTACATTGGAACGGGCGGCCCATTGTAGACATGCCTATTCTTGTCCGCCAAATGGACAAGAATAGGACAGGTTATATTTTTCTTGCGGAGCCACGGAAAGGAGTAACGGATGCGGACAGCACGTGGTTGTGTGCATCAGGCCTATCTGTGTGGTGCACTATTACCATCTAGGACCTACTACTGCTTGGGGGTCAAAATGAGATACTGTTTGGCATTATCACTTTCGGTGCACCACTGTTTTGACAAATGCAGTCTGCATGACACTTTTCTGGGAGTAACTATAGTAGGGGTCAGATGTCGTGAAACTACAATTCCAGTTGTAGTTTTATAACAGCTGGAGTGCCGGAGGTTGCCAACTCCTGAACTATAGTCATGACACCATTATTTCTAAGGTACAGCATTTTTGGATCTTCACAATGTTAAAAGAAGCCAGAAGCTCCACTCGGACCACTTCAGTTTTTGTTGACATTAATCAATGCGCCAATCACTGGCTTCTTGCTACACATCTATTCACCTGTCCTACAATGGTCATGACCAGATAGGCAAAGATAGTGAAGCACCGCAATGAGATTTAATCATAAACTAGCTTTTATTATACTCACAAACATGCGAGGGACATAGGCATATAAAACAATTTGAACGGCTTCCCGTCTATCACCTGACCTGGGTTTCACCTGCAGGTTACAGGTGTGGTGGATCCTGTTCACACCGAACTCCAATTTATTGCGAATTTATTGCGAATATCGGCACTTAGCAACATCCCTAGCAACCAATAGGAAAGATGCCTACAGGAGTAATGTTGATCGCAATCAAGAAAATAATGACTGGAGATCACAAATTCTCTAATTCGCAAATATATGACTAATATTCGCCCAAATATTTGCAAAATATTGCAAATTTAAATATTGCCCCTGCCCTCATTACTATTTAGGACCAGCGCCGTACATGTACGCAGTGTCGGACTGGGGTACTTAGGGCCCACCAGTGTAACTGATTTTGGGGTCCCCCCTTAGGGCTCCTGCACACAAACTTATTTTTTTTCCATGTCTGTACTGTTTATTTCACTTCAATGGGGCCACAAAAAAAAAAAAAATAATAATTGCTCCATGTGCATTCCGTGTCTGTATGTCCGCATGGCCGTTCTGCAAAATGATAGAACATCTCCTATTATTGTCGGCATTACAGACAAGGACAGGACTGTTCTATTAGAGGCCGTCTATTCTGTTCTGCATAATGTGGAATGCACACACCCGGTATCTATGTTTTGCGGATCCACAATTTGCGGACTGTAGAACATCCAACAGTCGTGTTCATGCGCCCTTACAGTGATAACAGAAATATTAGAGATGACGTATGATGGCAGACATTCACAGCAAAATGCACAAACATAGATGTGGCAGAATTTACACATATATGGATATCCTGTCCTTAATTCAGTCAGAAACAGAACACATGCAGCGCACACCAATCACTTATTGGACACATGTGGCACTCAAGACACTTATACATGAGTCACATGCCACTGATGCATATGTCACATGCTGCACATACATCACTGATACATACAGTTGTGTTCAAAATAATAGCAGTCAGACATCACTAACCTGATTAATCACAATTTTTGGTAGAAATTATATTTCTACATGGCAGATGGTTTACTAGCAGGTGAAGTAGAGTAATAGAAATCCAACAGACCCAACAGTCATGGCATGCATGCTGCTGATTCTCTGTAATTGAATCACTAATTGAAAGGGGCATGTTCAAAATAATAGCAGTGTGGAGTTCAAATCAGTGAGGTCATTCATTCTTTGAAAAACAGGTGGCAATTATTGCCCTTATTTAAGGAAGGAAGGCAACAAATGTTATGAAAGTTCATTAAAAAAAAAATACGGCTTTAGGCAGTGAGATGGCACTAATATAGTTATGTTTAGCTGACATTAGCACATCGCTTATGCCAGCCAACTTAATACCCATTTTTCAGGTGACAGAAACCCTTTAATACAAGGCGCTTACTAATGTATTGTGATTGTCCATATTGACTCTTTTCCATCACATTATACACATATTGTATCCATGGTTTTGACCACTCTGCAATCCAGCAGTGGTGCCCGTGCTTGCACACTATAGGTAAAGGTGTTGGCCTATGAGCATTTCTAGCTTTTCCCTATGGTGTGTAAGCACGGCCACCACTGCTGGATTACGCAGTGGTAATAACCACGGATACATGCTGCGTATAATGTGATGGAAAGGAGGCAACTAAGAATATTAGAATACATTAGCAAGTACCTTGTATTAACTGCATGATAAATGCCATTTACTGAAGTGAGACAAACCCTTTAACCCCTTTAAGCATAAATGTCTGCCATGAAATTTACCAAATCCTAACCTCCTCAAATTGCACATAATTTACAGTATATTTAAAATGGTTGTCCTACCATAATGACCTATTGCCTATCGACAGGATAGGTGATAAATATCAGATTGCTGAGGTCTGACTGCTGGAACATCCACTGATCATGAAAAAAGGGTCCTGAGACATTCAATTACATTACCGCCAATCTATGTACACAAGTCTTAAGACCACGTTCCCTTGATCATGGGGATCCCAGCAGTCAGATCCCCATCAATCACACACTTATCACCTGTTGTGTCACAGCCGTTAGACCTTTTCACATCCCCTATCCTTAAAGATTTTCTTTGGGTGTGAAAAAAGTTTTTTGTTTTTTTATCTGGCCCAAAATATGTTCCACAGGCAGAGAAAGGCACTCGAGACACCATGGACAGGTGAGGCAGGTGATTAGGGGGTGTAACCAACTGGTCCTGGGGTATATAGAGGGGGAGTGACTAGTACTAGTTGCTCTCCCAAATTCCCACTATTTGAGGTGAGACACAGGCTGTTATGGAACACTTCCCTTAACTCAGCATGGATACGACCCACCTACTATCCATTTAAAGAATACGGCGGTAAACCACCTTCGATTCTAATAAGTAATCAATCTGAGTTTTTTTGCTATTTAAGACCTGACACTCAGGTTTATAAGTGACCAACACTTAATGTATTTCTGTAATTTCCTTTTCAGTTAACCCTGAATATTCTGTGAGGTCCCTTGATGATTTCTGACAAACAAGAATGGAACATGGCATGTAGGGCTTTGATAACAGGGTGAAGTGTAGTATTAGGCCCATACTGAGGGAAAGGTTCCGTATGGGGTCGCCCCTGTCGGGGCAGGTGCTCTGTGTCTGATAGGCAGGAGTAAAGATCAGCCACTAGCCCTTTGATAGGTAGGGATCCTACTACTAGGGATTACTAGGAGTTGAATCTATGCTGCCAGACACAAGCACCCTGGTCACCAGTGTCCTTCTGTAACCAATCACAAGGACCTATCTCCACTGGATGTGGATCCTCCCACAAGACGGGGTAAGATCCACCCATTTATTTCACCTTTGATGTGATTTACAGCCAGAGGAGTTGTATGTATAATGTTTGTCTCTCACCAAGTCAATTTTAACGACTTAGCAAAAGCTATGTTTTAAGATACCCAGTTCACATATAATTTCAGTTAAAATTTGGGTGTGACTCTATACTGGCATACATACAACATTGTGTGGCGGTATAATCAATATTTTGTCCAAAATATGTGTCAAAATAAAATGGAAATGCTCACCTGTTGCAGGGCCTGTGTCCACTTTTCTAAGTATCCTCTTTCCACAGGATTGAGATAACTAAGTGATCCATGGGGGTCTGAACGCTGGAGCCCCCACTGATCTCCCTTCTTGATGGAGTGGCAGGTCGAGCACATGCCACGTGTCATGCCCTGCCCTGTGAGTGATATGAGAAAATCTGTCAGACTTGCTGCATGTGAATCTGAAAGATTGCTTTGTTGTGGCTTTGGGCAGGATCCCACCCCTCACAGGTTCTGCTCATTAGTTTGTTAGTGATGCTATTTATACCTGCCTCTCACTATAGCCCTTGTGGTTTATAGTTTCTCCTGGCGTTCTCTGCTGGTGTTTTGTGGATCTCCTGCTCCCTGTTAGTCTTCAGTTAAGTCCTCCTTCCTTTCCTTCTGTTGTTTGCACTGGCTAGGCCTTATGTAGACGCGGGTTCCTTCATCTTGTGCAAGGAACTGGTTGTCTTTCCGCCTGCTCCCTAGCTGAGGGTTTGTATCAGTTGCAGCAGGGCTTAGGTTCGAGTGCATGAACACTTCTACCATCGAGATTTGTTCATGTTGGTAGCAGTCAGGGAAAGGCTCAGAGATTGTCAGGAGGTGACCTTTCCCTGTTCCCTAGCTGTGGGGTCTAGCCTGCTGTTTTGTTTAATTTTGTTGTGTTTGGTTTGCTTCCCTTCCCTTATCCTCCGTGACACCCTGCCTCTCAATCCATTCTCTATGGGGTCACTGGAGATGGCAAAGTAAAGCACTGGCTATTTCCAATGGTCCCAAACAGAATAAATGAAGCAGCAGGGTGTATGCGTGGACTGCCACACCATGAAAAAGGGGGAACAGGACCCATTTCTGGTATCAGAGGGTACGGGTTCCCTCTGCTTCCCCATTGGGTCCCCATGCTGCTGTGATGGGGACCCGATGGCAGAGAAGGCAGTCTGATTTTCCATAGGCATTGGGGCTTGCCGTCTATGGAAGCCTGTGAGATCCAGCCCCTTAGGATGGGTCTGGCAGGCTGTCAGCATAAAAGATGACAGGCAATGCATTACAATACAGGATATATTGTAATGCAATTCAGGGGGGATCAGACCCCAGAAGTTGAAGTCCCAGAGTGAAACAAAAAAAAATAATACATTTTTTTATTATAAAAGTTTCAAGTAAAAAAAAAGAAGCCCCCTCCCCAAAATAAAACACATAAAATTAGAAAGAAAGAAAAACAGAAAAAAATAAAATAAAAAAAAGACATATTGGGTATTGCCATAAAAATATCTATAAAAATATCACATGATCCACCCCATCACCTGAATGCCAAAGAAAAAATTAAATAAAAACTGCTAAAATAACAATTTTTTGTCACCTTACATCACAAAAAGTGCAACACCAAGTGATCAAAAAGGCGTATGCTCCCAAAATAGTACCAATCAAACCGTCACCCCATCCCACAAAAAATTTGCCTCTACATGAAACAATTGGGCAAAAATAAATAAATAAACGATGGCTCTTCCAACCTGCTGTATGAAAATATCACATGACCTAACCCCTCAGGTGGACACCATAAAGAAATAAAATAAAAACGGTGTCAAAAAAGCCATTTTTTTGTTACCTTACATCGCAAAAAGTGTAGTACCAAGCGATCAAAAAGTCGTAAGCACGTCAAAATAGTACCAATCAATCCGCCAACTCATCCCACAAAGAATGAGACCCTACCTATGACAATCGCCCAAAAAATAAATAAAAACTATGGCTTTCAGAATATGGACACACTGAAACATTTTACATATTATATACATATTAGGTATCACCATGTCCTTTCACCATTTGCTGTATGAAAATATCATATGACCTAACCCCTTAGGTGAACGCCATATATTTTTTTAAATAATAACCTTGTCATCTCATCCCCCCAAAAAATTAGCCCCTACATAAGACAGTGGCCCAAAAAAAATTAAAATAAAACTATGGCTTTAGAATATGGTGACACAACATGTATATTTTTTTCAAAAATGCTTTATTATGTAAAACCGAAACAAACACCAACAAAAAAGTTGTCATATTTGGTATTGTCGCATCCATAACAACCTGCTCTATAAAAATAGCACATGATCTAACCTGTCAGGTGAACATTGTAAAAAACTAAGAATTAAAATGGTGCCAAAACAGCTATTTTTTGGTTACATTGTCTCACAACAAGCGTAATATAGAGTAACCAAAAATAATTTGTACCCTAAAAAAGTACCAACAAAACTGCCACCTTATCCTGTAGTTTTCAAAATGAAAACTTTTTGAAGTTTCTACTCTAGGGGTGCATCACGGGGTCTTCAAATGTGACATGGCAACTTAAAATTATCCCAGTGAAATCTGCCCTCAAAAAACCATATGGCGTTCCTTTCCTTCTGTGCCCTGCCGTGTGCCCTTACAGTGGTTTACGATCACAAATGGGGTGTTTCTGTAAATTAAAAATTTAGGGTAATTAATATTGAGTTTTGCTTGACTGTTAACCATTGCTTCATAAAAACTGAAAAAATTGATTAAAATGGAAAATCTGCCAAAATAGTGAAATTCTGAAATTTCATCTACATTGCAATTTTTGTGGCCCACCTAAAGGATTAACAAAGTTTGTAAAATCAGTTTCTAATGTTTTAGGGTGTAGTTTCTAAAATGGGGCCTTTTATGGGTGGTTTCTACTATATAAGCCCTACAAAGTGACTTGATAACTGAACTGGTCCTTAAAAAAGTGGGTTTAGGAAATGTTTGTACTAACCATATTGTTTGTCTATCAATTGTGACTAACTTGTCGCCACTGCATTCCATGCAGATATATGGATGCATATATATTACTCTGTTTCAAGGTAGTCTCAAAGTATTGATTGGGTTATTATCCTAAATAGGCATAACACCTAAGGCTGTATTAGCCTAGCAGAGAAAGAATAGTTATATATATTCATGATACCCTGTAGTTTGTTTTTCTTGGGAAAAAATAATTAAACGTCCTCAACTAGCTGCTGGCTAAAGTATGGCATAAGACAAAGGCCTAAAATAGGAAGGTATATGTTTGATAAAGTTTTTGCTGCGTTGTTGCTCATACTGTCTGTTGTTTTCTTAAGCTTAGATGATGGCCCAAGATAGGATCACGTGTTGATGGAAGGACAGATGACGGAATCCTAAAAGTCTTTGTATCCGGAACCAAGAGAACCTGAGGTCAAGGCTTTTCGTGACGCAAGAGACATTTTTTAAGATTTGCTTCTAAACTTCTAAGCCTTCTAACGTTAATGACATTCACAAAATGATCCAAACATAAAGTAGACATATGGGACATGTAAAATGCTAACTATTATATGAGGTATCCCTATCTGTTTTAAAAGCAGATAAATTGCAATTTGGAAAGTTGCCAATTTTTTCCAATTTAGTTGGGATTTATTTTTTTATAAAAATGAAATATATTGACTTAATTATTGCCACTATCATGAAATACAATGTGTCACGAGAAAATAATCTCAGAATGGCTTGGATAACTGAAAGCGTTCCAAAGATATTACTACATAAAATGACACATGTCAAAGTTCCAAAAAATGGCCTGAAATATGGCAGTGTCCTGAAAGGGTTAATGAATGTATCGTGTCAATACTTGGTACTTGTATAGTGATATTTTATTAGTAAGTTTTAGCTCACCCACTGTATTCCACAGCCGTGCACGGTAACTCTGGATCAGGGAGTAATTCAAAATAGAAGCAAGGAAATTCCAGCAAATAGGCTACAGTCTACGTGTTTCGACAGAACGTCTTAATCATGACCATAATATGTTACCCAACTTCCTAATTTAAATATCCTTTCCCACTAGAAGCACACCGCCACCCATGTGGTGAATACATCATTAATTCAAGAGTGTGAGCGCACTATGTGGCATAATAAAAACAAGTAAAGTGCATAGAGATGTACAGTACACAGTACAAACTGTCCATAGATGGACAGTTTTCTTTATTTTCATGACTATGAAAATTGTAGATTCACACTAAAGGCATCAAAACTATGAATTAACACATGTGGAATTATATACATAACAAAAAAGTGTGAAACAACTGAAAATATGTCATATTCTAGGTTCTTCAAAGTAGCCACCTTTTGCTTTGATTACTGCTTTGCACACTCTTGGCATTCTCTTGATGAGCTTCAAGAGGTAGTCACCTGAAATGGTCTTCCAACAGTCTTGAAGGAGTTCCCAGAGATGCTTAGCACTTGTTGGCCCTTTTGCCTTCACTCTGCGGTCCAGCTCACCCCAAACCATCTCAATTGGGTTCAGGTCTGGTGACTGTGGAGGCCAGGTCATCTGGCGCAGCACCCCATCACTCTCCTTCATGGTCAAATAGCCCTTACACAGCCTGGAGGTGTGTTTGGGGCCATTGTCCTGTTGAAAAATAAATGATGGTCCAACTAAACGCAAACCGGATGGAATAGCATGCCGCTGCAAGATGCTGTGGTAGCCATGCTGGTTCAGTATGCCTTCAATTTTCAATAAATCCCCAACAGTGTCACCAGCAAAGCACCCCCACACCATCACACCTCCTCCTCCATGCTTCACGGTGGGAACCAGGCATGTAGAGTCCATCCGTTCACCTTTTCTGCGTCGCACAAAGACACGGTGGTTGGAACCAAAGATATCAAATTTGGACTCAGACCAAAGCACAGATTTCCACTGGTCTAATGTCCATTCCTTGTGTTCTTTAGCCCAAACAAGTCTCTTCTGCTTGTTGCCTGTCCTTAGCAGTGGTTTCCTAGCAGATATTCTACCATGAAGACCTGATTCACACAGTGTCCTCTTAACAGTTGTTCTAGAGATGTGTCTGCTGCTAGAACTCTGTGTGGCATTGACCTGGTCTCTAATCTGAACTGCTGTTAGCCTGTGATTTCTGACGCTGGTGACTCGGATGAACTTATCCTCCGCAGCAGAGGAGACTCTTGGTCTTCCTTTCCTGGGGTGCTCCGCATGTGAGCCAGTTTCTTTGTAGCGCTTGATGGTTTTTGTGACTGCACTTGGGGACACTTTCAAAGTTTTCCCAATTTTTTGGACTGAATGACCTTCATTTCTTAAAGTAATGATGGCCACTCGTTTTTCTTTACTTAGCTGCTTTTTTCTTGCCATAATACAAATTCTAACAGTCTATTCAGTAGGAATATCAGCTGTGTATCCACCTGACTTCTCCACAACGCAACTGATGGTCCCAACCCCATTTATAAGGCCAGAAATCCCACTTATTAAACCTCACAGGGCACACCTGTGAAGTGAAAACCATTTCAGGTGACTACCTCTTGAAGCTCATCAAGAGAATGCCAAGAGTGTGCAAAGCAGTAATCAAAGCAAAAGGTGGCTACTTTGAAGAACCTAGAATATGACATATTTTCAGTTGTTTCACACTTTTTTGTTATGTATATAATTCCTCATGTGTTAATTCATAGTTTTGATGCCTTCAATGTGAATCTACAATTATCATAGTCATGAAAATAAAGAAAACTCTTTGAATGAGAAGGTGTGTCCAAACTTTTGGTCTGTACTGTATATTCAAAAATTAAATCATATCTGCTGCTCATACCTTTAGGAATTCTACTATTCAAAGAAAAAAAATCTAAAATGATTCCCTGTTATAAAGTAATCAATTGACATCTCGCCCCCGCTTTGGTTTAAGAACTCTCTCGATAACCATAATTTCTAAACCTGCTGTATCTCCCTTATGTACATCCCTAAAATGTTGTGATAACATGGGGACATTAGCTATTTTTATATTTTATAATCCTCACTTTTAAACTTTCTGAGGTACAGCCCGCATATTGGATGTAGCACCTGTTACATGTGGCTAAATAAACACAAAAACATCACTTGTAACACTAGATTTAAACGTCTTTCCTACTTTTATATGCTGTCATGTCTTGCATATATTATGTACACATTTGTAGCAGCCTGTGATTTCCTAAAGGTATGAACAGCAGATACAATTCAATTTTTGAATATTGATTTGGGTTCTCTGCTCCATTGTGTCATATCTATATTCACTTTAGCATTTTATTATGCCACATAGTGACCTCTTGAATTAATGATGTATTCAACACATGGGTAGGGGCGTGCTTCTAGTGGGGGAGGATTTTTAAATCAGGAAGTTGGGTAACATATTATGGTCATGATTAAGACGTTCTGTTGAAATGCATAGACCGCTGCTTATTACGGTCAGATTATAGATTTTAAACGAATATAATAAAGAAATTGGATTTTATCCGTGGCCTCTGCTGGAATTTCCTTGATTCTATTAGTGATATTTTATGTTCAGTATTTTATATATACTATATACACCATATTTTTCAGACTATAAGAGGTATCAGACTATGAGATGCAACTAGAATTTGGAGAAGGAAAATAAGAAAAAAAAATATTTTTCATCAGACCTCAGAGCAGGCCCCCCAGATTAGACCCTCATCAGACCTCCAATCCTCATCAGACCCCAAATCAGACCTCAGATCGAACCCTAAAATCAGACTCCAAAGCTCCATCAGCCTCAGTCAGACACCTCAACCTCTATCAGCCTCAGAGCAGACCCCCCAGCCTCAATCAACCTCTCATCAGACCCCCTAGCCTCCATTAGCCTAAGATCAGCTTCCCATCAGACCTCCTCAGCCTCCATCAGCCTCAGAAAATACCTAAGTCAGACCCTCCAGTCCCCATCAGACTCAGATAAGACCCCAATCAGCCTCAGATCAGACCCCAGCCCCAATAAGCCTCAGATCAGCCACCCAGCCCTCATCAGACTGAGATCAGATTCTCAATCAGACCATTTCAGCATCTGATCAGACCTTCCCCCCAGCCCCCATCAGACCTCAGATCAGATGTTTAAAAAAAAAAGAATTACCTTGCTTGCTCTCGATGGTGCCACATTTCAAGGACTCACTGCTTTTTCTGGGTCTCACTGTGTACTGTGCCCGTCAGGTCATAGTGTGCACCTATATGCACTACGTCCTTCTGCTGTGTGCAGTCAGACACCACAGCGGGACCCAGAAGGAGCCCAGAGGAGGTGAGTACAGCCAATGCAGTTTTGCCCACACATTCCCGTGCCTCCCGCGTGGTAATGACCACTTCCATAATGGAATTGGTCATTAGCCTTATGGACCTATCACATTTATTTTTTGCCACAGAATTTATTTAGTGGTTCATTGAGTGGTTTTCTGCATCCCATTCATTTCAATAGGAGGCAGCAGTAAGGATTGTGGAGCAGCTGCTTGAAGCAGCAGCCATGGGACATGTCTGTTCTCAGAGTGGCCACACCTGTATATCACTGCTTGGTGATCTTCTGCGCTGCCTCCTGTTGCAAAGGGAGAAAAGATGCGGACGCCAGCATAATTTTGTCAGAATTTCGGCAGGGCTGTCCACGCCAAAATTCCATGGTAAGAAACACTGTGTGAATGGCCCCTTTGAGTTTAGGCCCCTGATCTATAAGATCCTAGCAATGCTTCTACCTAGAACCAATGGTTTTAGGAGAGAATAGCTAACATGATCATTTTTGGAGAAGCTTAGATTGTCACACAGAATTTGACTTCTCAAAACCTTCATGCAAAAATGGAGACATATTGAGAAAGCTGCTGTTTTGTCACTCTGTACAAGTTGCAGACAGTACAAAGCCATAATATATGCTGGTAAAAGCACATATTTCACATGTGTAACTGACTTTAAAAAAAATAGTGTAATAAAATCACTGGCTAGTATCTTTGGACTTGGTATGCTACAATATATTATACTTCCAAAGTCTATAGTTTTTATTTTATTATTTAGAAAAAGCAATTGAAATAAAACATACTTTTTTTCTTTAGAAATGTGAACTGCGGCATAATAGTAAAACATTGAAACTAAAGCAAGGAATACACTTTTCTGCCACTAGGTGTCTCTAAATATCAACTTTTCGGGTTAGATAGTAATCACCTCCGTCTCTGATTTGTACTCTAGTACCATGGGCATTTAATATATTACCACATGTTATTAATTACGTTTATTACTTAGTATGAGTTATGAAATGTTTTATCTCTGTAAATGCAAACACAAACTGGAAATTTGTACTTTTTCATCTGATAAAAATTTGTTCAGGAAATAGATTTCATTAAAATGTTATACACATACTAAATGGGTGATTTATTCTAGGAGTCTGAAAATTACTATTCCTAAAAGAGAAAAATCTAGAAAGTGAATGTAGGAGGTTTCAGCTGCTTCACATTGCAATCTGTTAAAATAATGTGATCCTGAATTTCTATTATATATTCTGGACTGCAGTACACTATGTTTAGACCACATTTTGCTGTACTTACCAATATTTATTGCTGCTATCTCAGCTCTTCTGGTAAGTAATTCTACAAATCTTATACTGTACCTACATTGTAATGAGAACTGGATTACATGCTGCATGATTGGAAAAGTAGCCTAGAGGTGTACATTTGACCTATAGGTGTGTAGGGTGCAAACATTTCTATATGGAAAGTTAGACTTTGCCTGTTATTAGGTATTCTAAGCTCGATATCCAATTTATAGATTAGGTTTGGGACAGTATTGTGATCTGATCTCATGACTTTAAGAGAATTTATGTTGGTATATATTACAATGTCTAACATACAAACACACTACAGGTGTATAAAAAAATGTAATTACTTTGCTCCATTTTCAGGAAGCATAGTAAAGTGCACCTACTGTATATTAACTTATATATATATTTACAATACTCAACAGTACTGGTTCAACAATGCAACAATTTAAAAACATTTTACTATACTTTACATACATATTACAAATAGAGAAGAGTGAAAAGTTGACGAAGTGGAATTCGATCAGAATTTCAGAAAAAAATTGATTTGATTTTGTGGTAGCGAATCAAATTTTTTCCTAAAATGGCTGCTGAACGTGTTAGGACATGGAGCAAGGAACTCTGGGAACGAGGTATCACTCACAATGTCATGCAAACAGCCAATCAGCAGCCAGCCAGAATCTGGGATGTCACATCCCTATAAATAGCCTCCGCCATCTTGGATTCAGCCATTTTCCAGTGTGCTTAGTCAGCAGGCGGTAGGGACAATGGCAGAAAAGACTTTAAAACGTTTATTTTGCTGTATAGAAGTTAGGGGAAAGGATAGGGAGGAATCATTCCACAGTATTGAAGCAGAACATGGTTCAGTAGGGGGGTTTACTGCCTGTGAAATAGGAACAATCCTATTACACCTTGCTGCACTGACTAGGGATATAAATTGCCATTATACAGCTCTGTAATTCGAGCAAACCGTCCTTGTTATTGGGGTTCAAGTGCTGTTTGAAACAGGCATTATTAACAGGGTTTATTACAAGGAAATATTTATATATCTTATTTGCCCTTGTGCGGTGCAGTTATATGTTCTAAAGCATTTTTTGGCTTGTATTGGGGAAAAAAAGGCTTATTAGCCGTTGTGTGGTGAAGTGGAAAAAGTACAGCCCTTTTTGGCGTGTATTAGTGGCAAAAAAAAAAAATATTATTTACCTTCAGCAATGCAGTTATATGTTATAAAGCCTTTTTTGGCTTGTATAAGTGGAAAAAAATAAGGGCCTATTTGCCGTTCAGCAGTGCAGTTATATGTTCTAAAGCCTTATTTTGGCGTGTATTAGTGGCAAAAAATATATATATTTGCCGTTTATCGGTGCAGTTATATGTTTTAAAGTCCTTTTCTCTGTGTATTAGTGGCACAAAAAAAGTATTTGCCATTGTGTGGTGAATGAGAAAATTACAGCCCTTTTTGGCGTGTTTTAGTGTAAAAAATATATATATTATTTGCCATTCAGCGGTGCAGTTATATGTTCTAAAACCATTTTTGGCATGTACTAGTGGCAAAAAAAAAAAATTATTTGCTGTTTAGAGGTGCAGTTATATGTTATAAAGCCCTGGAGACGAACAGCTTCAAACAGCTCATGTTGCTTGCTGTCCCACAGTATGTTGTTCCCAGCCGGCACTACTTCTCCAGGAGAGCCGTGCCCTCCCTGCACAACCAAGTATCTGATAAAATCAAGTGTGCACTGCGCAACGCCATCTGTGGCAAGGTCCACCTAACCACAGATATGTGGACCAGTAAGCAGGACCAGAAACGCTATATCTCCCTAACTGCACACTGGGTAAATGTAGTGGCGGCTGGGCCCCAGGCGAAGAGCTGTTTGGCGCATTTCCTTCCGCCGCCAAGGATCGCAGGGCATCATTCTTTGCCTCCTGTTGCCTCCTCTTTCTACTCGGCTTACTCCTCCTCTTCTACCACCTCCTCATCCTGTCAGCGACAGACCTTCACCACCAACTTCAGCACAGCTAGGGGTAAAAGTCAGCAGGCCGTTCTGAAACTGATGTGTTTGGGGGAGAGGCCCCACACCGCGCAGGAGTTGTGGCGGGGTATAGACAACAGACCGATGAGTGGTTGCTGCCAGTGAGCCTCAAGCCCGGCCTGGTGGTGTGCGATAATGGGCAAAATCTCGTTGCAGCTCTGGGACTAGCCGGTTTGACGCACATCCCTTGCCTGGCGCATGTGCTGAATTTGGTGGTGCAGAAATTCATTCACAACTACCCCGACATGTCAGAGCTGCTGCATAAAGTGCGGGCTGTCTGTGCACGCTTCCAGCATTCTCATCCTGCCGCCTCTCGGCTGTCTGCTCTACAGTGTAACTTCGGCCTTCCTGCTTACCACCTCATAAGCGACGTGCCCACTAGGTGGAACTCCACCTTGCACATGATGGAGAGACTGTGCGAGCAGCAGCAGGCAATAGTGGAGTTTCAGCTGCAGCACGCACGGGTGAGTCGCACTGCGGAACAGCACCACTTCACCACCAATGACTGGGCCTCCATGCGAGACCTGTGTGCCCTGTTGCGCTGTTTCGAGTACTCCACCAACATGGCCAGTGGCGATGACGCCGTTATCAGCGTTACAATACCACTTCTATGTCTCCTTGAGAAAAGGGCGATGATGGAAGAGGATGAGGCCCAGGACGAGGATGAGGAAGAGGGGTCATCTCTAACACTTTCAGGCCAATCTTTTAGAAGTGGCTAATAAAGAGGCCAGGTACAAATTTGGCAAGCCAGGGCCCACTACTGGAGGACGAGGAGTAGGAGGATGATGAGGAGGTAGAGGATGGGGATGAAGTATGTTCACAGCGGGGTGGCATCCAACGCAGCTCGGGCCCATCACTGGTGCGTGGCTGGGGGGATACGGAGGACGCAGACGATACGCCTCCCACAGAGGACAGCTTGTCCTTACCTCTGGGCAGCCTGGCACACATGAGCGACTACATGCTGCAGAGCCTGCGCAACGGCAGCAGAGTTGCCCACATTTTAACGTGTGCTGACTACTGGGTGGCCACCCTGCTGGATCCTCGTTACAAAGACAATGTGCCGTCCTTAATTCCGCCACTGGAGCATGATCGGAAGATGCGCGAGTACAGGCGCACGCTGGTAGACGCACTTCTGATTGCATTCCCGACTGACGCCGGGGGAAAAGTGGAAGCACAAGGCAAAGGCAGGGGAGAAGGAAGAGGTCGCCAACGCAGCTGTGTCAGCGCCAGCACCTCAGAAGGCAGGGTTAGCATGGCCGACATGTGGAAAAGCTTTGTCACCTCGCCGCAACAACCGGCCCCAACTGCTGATATGGAGCGGGTTAGCAGGAGGCAGCATTCAAACAACATGGTGGAACAATACCTGTGCACACGACTACACGTACTGACTGATGGTTTTGCCCCATTTAACTTCTGGGTCTCCAAATTGTCCACATGGCCAGAGCTTGCTCTGTATGCCTTGGAGGTGCTGGCCTGCCCTGCAGCCAGTGTACTCTCTGAACGTGTATTTAGCACGGCAGGAGGCGTCATTACAGACAGACGCTGCCGCCTCTCCATAGCCAACGTGGACAAGCTCACGATCATTAAAAGGAACCAGGCTTGGATCCCTCAGGACTTGTCTGTACCTTGTGCAGAATAGACAGTTCTAACAGACTCAATCATCCATCCTTGTACTCAAGTGCACTAATTCCTTTTTTATTTATATGTCCCAATATTTTGGGGGATACCCCTATGTAAAAATGCTAAATAACACACATCTGCGTTGCCTACCTATTCCTCCTTCGCCGCCGCTTCCACCTAGACCGCCCCGTGAGCCTACACGGCCACATCCACCCATTCACCGCCTCCTCAACCTCTTCCTCCTACATCATTCCTAATATTTTTTTTAAGGTCTTTTATGTTTTTTTAAATTAATTCCCCTATCCACATTTGTTTGCAGAGCATTTGCCATGCTCTTAAGCACATTTTGCTGCCTTTTACAGCCCTCTAGCTATTTCCATGACATTTTTACAGCCTTTTTAGTGCTCAAAAGTTCGGGTCCCCATTGACTTCAATGGGGTTCAGGGTCAAGTTCGGATCCCGAACACAATTTATTTTTCAAGTTCGGCCGAACCTGCCGAACCCGAACATCCAGGTGTCCGCTCAACTCTAGTCCTCACCCAACTGCATGGCCAGCAACAACACCTTGTGGCATATTATTCAGCCAGACTTGACCCGTGGTCAGAGGTGCCTTTTCTGCATCAGAGCTATAGCAGTTGTACAAGCCATGATTAAAGCTCTGAGATAGTCCTGAACCACAAAGTAACAGAACTTGTTACTCATGAAAGTACAACCCAAAAATCTTCTTGTTGCCCGCCATTTGAGAATGCAGTGTACCATTTTGTCTATAGCATGTATGTATGGACAGCAGAGAAACAGTAATTCTTATCACACTACCTAACACCCTACACTGGATCAGCTACACTATATCATAATCTAACCTACACTGACTATCTCCTACTAACTACTGTATATGTATTATATATACTGATGGATTTGAAATGGATTGAAAGATGAAAAACAGCATGGGTTTACTTCGGGAAGATCATGTCAAACTAATCTTATTGATTTTTTTGATTGGATGACTAAAATAATAGATGGGGGAGGTGCAGTAGACATCACTTATCTGGACTTTAGTAAGGCTTTTGATACTGTCCCGCATAGAAGGCTTATCAATAAATTGCAGTCTTTGTGCGTGGACTCCCATATTGTTGAATGGATTAGGTAGTGGCTGAGGGACAGACAACAGAGGGTTGTAGTCAATGGAGTATATTCAGTCCATGGTCTTGTAACCAGTGGGGTACCTCAGGGATCTGTTCTGGGACCCATATTGTTTAATATCTTTATCAGCGAAATTGCAGAAGGCCTCGATGGTAAGGTGTGTCTTTTTGCTGATGACACAGAGATTTGTAACAGGGTTGATGTTCCTGGAGGGATAGAAGAAATGGAAAAGGACTTAGGAAAACTAGAGGAATGGTCAAAAATCTGGCAACTAAAATTAAATGTTGATAAGTGCAAGATAATGCACCTGGGGCGCAAAAAAACCAAGAGCGGAATATAAAATCTGTGATACAGTCCTAACCTCAGTATCTGAGGAAAGGGATTTAGGGGTCATTATTTCAGAAGACTTAAAGGTAGGCAGATATTGTCACAGAGCAGCAGGAAATGCCAGCAGAATGCTTGGGTGTATAGGGAGAGGCATTACCAGTAGAAAGAGGGAGGTGCTCATGCCGCTCTACAGAGCACTAGTGAGACCTCATTTGGAGTATTGTGCGCAGTACTGGAGACCATATCTCCAGAAGGATATTGATACTTTGGAGAGAGTTCAGAAAAGAGCTACTAAACTAGTACATGGATTGCAGGATAAAACTTACCAGGAAAGATTAAAGGACCTTAACATGTATAGCTTGGAAGAAAGACGAGACAGAGGGGATATGATAGAAACTTTTAAATACATAAAGGGAATTAACAAGGTAAAAGAGGAGAGAATATTTAAAAGAAGAAAAACTGCTGCAAGAGGACATAGTTTTAAATTAGAGGGGCAAAAGTTTAAAAGTAATATCAGGAAGTATTACTTTACTGAGAGAGTAGTGGATGTATGGAATAGCCTTCCTGCAGAAGTGGTAGCTGCAAATACAGTAAAGGAGTTTAAGCATGAGATAAGCATAAGGCCATCCTTCATATAAGATAAGGCCAGGGGCTATTCAGAGTATTCAGTATATTCGGCAGACTAGATGGGCCAAATGAATTTTATCTGCCGACACATTCTATGTTTATATATGAGCTAACTAACTATCTAATGTAATTGGATAAAGAATAGAATTCAGGAAAGCACAAAGCACAACAATGTCACTGATCTCTCATTACTGAAAAAAAAACACTGCAGAAAATGGCTGCTGGGGAGTTTCTTATATAGTAAGGGGTAGGCAACTGTTCTACTGGTTGCTAGAGATGTTGCTAAGCTCTGACAAAGATATTGCAGCCTTAATATTGGCCACAAGCAAGAAGGGAGGGAACTGATGAATAAAAAATCTTTAATTTCCGCGCTCACGAATATATAGCACTATATTCTACATCTTTGCAAATTCTCGAAGTGCTGATATTTGCGATAAAAATTTTCGATTAGAATATTCGCGATCAACACTATACACCACTTGGAAAGGGATGGACTGCAGCACCAGCAACTTGGCCAGGAGCACATTCAGCTTTTGCGCCGTTGGATGATTGCCAAGAGACAACAGTATACGTGCAATTGCTTCGGTGATTGATTGCTGATGGAATGACTGACGAGGAGTAGGAGGGTGAGGAGCAGGAGCATCAAGACCAGTAGATGATGGGAAGGACAGACATCCCCCTTCGGCTAAGGTGGTGGAGCCTTGACTGGCTGAAATCGGGTGCGTGCCACTGGGTGATGCAATGGTTACTGCGGCAGGCTGGACCACCACATTGGAGCCACGATTTTCCCAGGCCACTTTATGGTGATGCTGCATATGTTGGCGCAGGGCAGTGGTGTCAACATTGGCACCCTGGCCACGCTTTACCTTCTGCCAACAGATTTGGAAAATGGCCATGTTCACCTTCTCTGGCGGCTTAACAAAAAACTGCCACCCCACAGAGTAGGTGATTTTACCCCCAACACTTCACACTGACTGACTGCTACTGCAGCTGCCTCCGTGAACCCCTGCACCACTTCTTTCCGGGCAGGTAGGCTCCTGAAAATTGGGAGGTCTAGCCCGGGCACGTTTGGCTGTCAACCTTCCACTGCTGCCACCCTGCTAACTCCCGGTCATGCTACCGACTTGCTGGCTCCGCCGCTGCCTCAGGTGCAAGCTGCCACCCTCTTCTCCCGATGATGAACCGGCTCCTTATTGCAATTGGCTACATCATCGAGTACTGTCTGCACGTCACTGACGTACTCTTCAACGCCCCTCTCCTCATCACTACTTGCCCGCCTACAGGAGGAAGCGGTGGATGTCTCTTCCAGATCTTGGCTGGGCAGTAGCTGCTGACTGTCCTCTAGTAGCTTGTCCTCATTGTATAGTGGAGCTGAGCCCACAGGATACAATACTTTTCGGGTTGAGGGAACAGAAAAGGACAGAAGCAGGTTGAGGACAGGTAAGGGCACAGGGCCTGCTTCTGGGCCATGCAAACTAAGGGTTGTATCTGACGAACCCACCTACTCTTGGCTTTGGGTGTCTGATGTGACTTGGGACGAAGTGGATGACAGAGTCAACCATTCAAGAACTGCTGGGTTGCTGGTCAAGACACAACCGTTAGATGGCACTGGGAGCTCAGGCCTTTTCGAAGTGACCCCTGCTGCCACACCCCCTTACTCTGCTGCAACCTGTGACAGAAACATTTAGGCCTCTGCCCCTCCCCTGTGCAGGGCCTGTCACTTCTCTGACATACTGTTAGATCAAATAAGTAAATAAAAAGGAAATTAATACACCCAAAAAAAGGCTGCAATTTTGTCAATTCACCACACAACGGCAAATAATACTTTTTTTGCCACTAATACACACCTAAAACGGCTTTAAAATATATAACAGCACAGCTGAACGGCAAATGATATATTTTTTTGCCACTAATGCACGCCAAAAAGGGCTGTAATTTTGTCACTTCACCATACAACGGCTAATAAGCCTTTTTTCCACTGATACGTGCCAAAAAAAGCTTTAGAACATATAACTGCACCGCTGAATGGCCATAAAAGGCTTTAGAACAGGGATGCTCAACCTGCGTCCCTCCAGCTGTTGCAAAAGTACAACTTTCACCATGCACTTTTGTAGGCTGATAGCTGTAGGCTATCCTGGAATTGTGGGAGTTATTATGGGAGTAGTTTTGCAACAACTAGAGGGCCGTAGGTTGAGCATGCCCGCTTTAGAACATATAACTGCACCGCTGAATGGCAAATACTTATTTTTTGCATTTCATACACACCAAAAAGGGCTGTAATTTTGTTACTTCACCACACAACGGCTAATAAGTCTAATAAGTCAATTTTTTTGCCACTAATATATGCCAAAAAAAGGCTTTAGAACATACAGTATAACTGCACATCTAAACAGCAAATAAAACTCACCACCTGGATTTAACCAAGCAAATAGTTATGAGCCTTCTATTGGATAATTACTGCATGGGCGATTATCTTTCAGCTGGCAATAAGTTATTTAACCCCATCTGGTGCAATGAGTTGCTTCTCATTTCTTAAACAACCATGTCGACAGACACATCTCGTGGTCGTGGTCGTGGAAAAGATGTTAGTCTGTTTGAGAAGGGTCAAATCATTGGCATGCATCAAACAGAGAAAACATCTAAGGAGATTTCAGAAACTACTAAAATTGGGTTAAGAACTGTCCAACGCATTATTAAAAACTGGAAGTATAGTGGGGACCAGTCATATTCGAAGAAGAAATGTGGCTGGAAAAATATCCTGAATGATCGTGATCGGCGATCACTTAAATGTTTGGTGAAATCAAATAGAATAAAAACAACAGAAGAACTTAAGGCTATGTTTAATAGTGAAAGTAAAAGCATTTCCACACGCACAATGTGAAGGGAACTCAAGGGATTGGGACTGAACAGCCGTGTAGCTGTAATAAAACCACTAATCAGTGAGGCAAACCAGAAAAAAAGGCTTCAATTTGCTAGGGAGCATACAGATTGGACTCTGGAGCCATGGAAGAAGGTCATGCGGTCTGATGAGTCCAGATTTACATTGTTCCAGAGTGGTGGGTGCATCAGGGTAAGATGAGAGGCAGATGAAGTGATGCACCCATCAATCCAAGTGCCTACTGTACAATCCTGTGGGGGCAGTGCTATGATCTGGGGTTGCTGCAGTTGGTCAGGGTAGGTTCAGCAACAGTATGTGCTCCAAGAATGAGGTCAGCTGACTACCTGAACATACTGAATGACCAGGTTATTCCATCAAGATTTTTTCTTCCCTGATGGCACGGGTATATTCCACGATGACAATGCCAGGATTCATCGGGTTCAAATTGTGAAAGAGTGGTTCAGGGAACATGATACATCATTTTCACACATGGATTGGCCACCACAGAGTCCAGACGTTAACCCCATTGAGAATCTTTGGGATGTGCTGAAGAAGGCTTATTTGCCCCTATGTGAGGGACACTACAGATTTTTTGTTAAAAATTGATGCACTGGAATTTCAAGAGGGAGATTTACTGGTTTCATTTGATGTAACCAGCCTCTATACCAGTATTGACCATGAACTGGGATTAGAGGCAGTTAAATGGGCCCTTGAGAGGTCAGACTTTGGGTCTGATATAAAGTCATTTTTAATCTCCCTACTTGAAATTCTACTGTATCATAATTATTTTTTGTTTGAGGATGTATTTTACGAGCAATGTCGGGGCACCGCGATGGGGTCCAACGTGGCCCCGACATATGCAAATATTTACATGTCAAACATGGAGGAGACATCTATATACCCATCCATTTTCTACAGTAATGTGAGGGGGTGGATGCGGTATATAGACGATATTTTCCTAATATGGAATGGCACGGAGGAGAAATTACATGAATTTCATGAATATATTAATCAGTTACATGATCAACTAAAATTTACAAAAGTGTACTCAGCGGAATCTTTACAATTCCTAGATACGTTGGTTTATGTGAGGGAAGGTAAATTGGAAACCGACCTTTTTATTAAACCAACGGATAGGAACAGCATGTTATGCTTTGATAGTGCACATCCCAGGAGGACAGTGGAATCCCTACCTTTTAGTCAGTTTTTACGAGCAAGAAGAATAGTGTCAGAAGAAAATTTGGTGGATGATAGATCGAAAAAAATGGGACAAAGATTTAGGGACAGGAAATATCCCAAAAACTTGATAGACAGGCATTTGGAAAAAGCTAGGAATAGTGATCGACAGCAACTACTAACTACAACAACGAAGAGGGAGGAACAAAAAACAAGTAGGATCCCATTTGTATCAACTTACACTAAAATGAGCAATCACATCTCTGGCATATTGAGACATAATTGGCACATACTGACACATTCCTTCCCAAAGGTAATTGAATTCCAATCCCCCCCACTGATGTCATATAAAAGGCCCAGAAATCTTAAAGATAGTCTGACATCAGCGGATGTTAAAAATAAGAAAAAAGAGGCTGGTAGAAGGGGGTGTTACCCTTGCTTGTGCTGCTGCAATTGCGGCAGCCTAATCAAGGGTGACTCCTTCTACCACCCTAGAACGGGGAAGAAATATGACATTAGAGGACACTATACGTGTAACACGGATTTTGTTATTTACAACTTAGTGTCCGTGTGGTCTTCTCTACATTGGAGAGACGACACAGCCCTGTAAAAACAGGATAAATCAGCATAGGTACACAATACGTAAGCTATTAGCCAAAAAAGAAAAAGAGAATCAGCAAAATCAGGAATGTGAAGATGAGGCTGAGTTACCAGTACCTGAACACTTTTGGAAACATAGACACAATGTTTCTCAATTGAGATATAGGATCATTGATAGTGTGCCCATTTTGAGGAGAGGTGGAGATAGGGAGAAGCTGTTAAAACAGAAAGAGCTAAGGTGGATCTACGAGCTGGAGACCATGGAGCCAAAGGGCTTGAATAGGGAATTTAAGGTTGGCTCCCTTTTCTGAACTCTTGATCGGGATGTGCATCAATATGACCTAAACATTAGGCTAAGTAGCCGTGTTTTTTTTATATACCTATGTATATGTATAATATTTAACCCTTAATTTGCTTGCATCTCCATTTTTATGGTATTAGTCTATTTTTTATTATTTTTCATCCCTAGATGGAGCAAGCATGCATGCTGTGGGAGAACCGTCTTTTGGGCCTTCTAATGATGACTCTAAAAGAAAGAGCCATAGCTGAGGAGCGGAATAGGAGAACCTGCTATGTAAGTCTCCTGATGGAGATGTGAGGCTGCTGAGGTCTGCACCAGACATAATATAATTTATATAGTGTATAGAGACTGTAATCAGAGGGGAATATATTTAAAAAGTCAATAGAGTGAAATGGTGTTGGAGCTGAATAATGATATAGCGGGACTAACCACAAACATTAGGAGGATGTGGTAGAGCGATGGAGACCTTTCTAAAAGGAGGGTAACCCCACACACTCCCGTCTAAACTCCCCTGTTGAATGAATGTCAGTATGGGACTGGATGGGCTAGTGGACTGAGGGCTTATTACCCCTGGAACGCTTGCTCTATATACCAGCCACTGGATGAATGGTGGAGGACCGGCATGAACAGCCTTTGAATAAACACCATGCTATTCACTCTGTAGCTTTATTAAAATCAAGTAGTGATGAAAGTATCCCTAAAAAAGGATGTCATGATGGACCTTATGGTTGCATGAAATGATTTGATAAATGGTTTTATAAATATCAGTTTCCCTCCATGGTGAGCACCAGGCAGCCCACATCACCTAATCGAGAGACTCTACCTAGAGGTTGGCTTAATATGCTTAATATCTGATATAACTGAGCTCTAGCGTCCTGTGGCAAGATAACAGGAGGTTGGATAGATCGATGCATGATCATGTGATATTGAAACGTCACTGGAGCGACAGGGTCATGTGATTTGAAATTAGGACATAACCTGGCGGAAGTGCGCATGGAAGGGCAGAAGTGACGATGTCGCGCATGCGCAGATTGAACTTAGGGACGCCGAGGTCTCATGGATCAGCGCGAGAACATCGTCGGTATACACCTGAGTGAAGAGGGTTGGACGGAGTCTCCTACAGCATGGCGGAGAGGCAGACAAAAGTATGTCATCAGGGATTGACAATGGAGATGATATTATGTGTATGATTTTAGGAAGTAATGAGGGGGTTAATGGGTAGGGCTTAGCAGTAACCAATGCGAGGCCATGGGATTGTATTTAATGTTCACTATGTTATCTGTGTATTGGGAGCTTGATAAAGACCATTAGGTTGAAACGTTACTGCACAAGGTGTAATCGTTAATTTCTAACGATAATTTGTTTTCCCTTAGTCCTAACAGCAGCACAGATGGGGTTAACTGCCCCTGTGGACTGGTAGGACCGGCGGAATTTTAATGAGCCCAAGAACCAATAAACGATCTTCAGCTCCCTGAAAGGGAGGAGATCACCCCCCAGCCCACCGTGTTTTTAACAAGCATAATGTATTTAGGGTGGGATATTTGTGTGCTGCTGTTAGGACTAAGGGAAAACAAATTATCGTTAGAAATTAACGATTCCCTTACGTCCTCAACAGCAGCACAGATGGGGAGATAGCAAGAAGAATCCCCTAGGGAGGGTCCTCATGCCTGGCAGAACTAAGAACAGTCTGCCCAAAAGCCGAAAACTCTGCCATCCTAGTATCTATCCTATAATGGGAGATGAAGGTTGACTCAGAGCTCCAGGAGGCCGCCTTACAGATCAACTCTAAGGGGAGGAGTCTTCTCTCCGCAACCGAGGTGGAGACCGCCCTAGTAGAATGGGCCCTCACAAACTCGGGAGGATCTAAGGATTGGGAGACGAAAGCTTCCAAAATGGCCTCCTTGATCCAGCGACTAATGGTGGCTTTAGACGCTTTACGGCCTTTAGACTTACCGGCAAACAGGATAAGAAGATTCTCATCTTTCCTGAACTCACTAGATCTATCCACATAGATCTGGAGGCATCTTGAAATATCCAGCGGGTCTCTAGCTGGAGTATCAGAGGAGGAGGCTGTAAACAAAACTGGTAAAGATATTACCTGATTGATGTTCTGGAAAGTAGGCACCTTAGGCCTGAAGTAAGGTAAAAACTTCAGGAGTACTCTATCCTGTAGAAAAATAATGTACGGGTGATTTGCGGAAAAAGCCTGCAATTCAGAAACTCTTTTGGCTGAAGCTATAGCCAGAAGAAAGACCATCTTTAAAGTCAGAAATTTAAAATTTACCTCCTCCAAGGGCTCGAAGGGGGGAGATGCTAGCCCCCTGAGCACTACTGAAAGATCCCACTGGGGGATAGGTTTCAGTATAGTAGGCTTTAGTCTTTCAGCTCCCTTCAGGAAGCGTTTGATGAGTGGGTCCCGAGAATGTGGCCTGTTGAGACAGGCCGAGATGGCATAAACCTGTACCTTCAAGGTAGCTGGAGATAGGCCTCTATCTAATCCATCCTGAAGAAATTGAAGTATCGCAGGAAGGGGCGGATCTGCAGACGCCACCTGTCTGGAATCACACCATGCCTCGAAGATTCTCATGATCCTGGAGTAGGCCTTCTTTGTAGACTCTGCTCGGAAATGCGACAAAGTTCTCAGGACCGACTCGGAAAGCCCTTCTATGTTGGGAAGGGACTGATCAACCTCCAGGCTGTCAGGTTGAACCTGTGCAGATCTGGGCAGAGGTGAGTGTCCCACGACACCAGGGTCTGCTCCGGGGGGAGTCTCCAGTATTGTCCCCGACTCATCTGAATGAGCTGGGTAAACCAGGATCTTCTGGGCCAAAACGGTATGATGGCTATTACCGAGGCCTGATCCTGACGGATTTTCATCAATGCCCTCGGTATCATGGAAAAGGGAGGGAAGATGTAAGCCAGCCTGAACCTCCACGGTATTGACAGAGCATCTATCGCCAGGGGGTTGTCTTCCCTGTAGCGGGAACAGAACCTCATCACCTTGGCGTTGAACCTGGTTGCCATGAGATCCACTTCTGGCATACCCCATCTGTGAACTAGCTGCCTGAAGATCTCCGGATGCAGAGACCACTCCATGGTCGGTAATCCTCGACTTAAGCGGTCCGCTATCATATTGAGGGAGCCTCGAATATGAACGGCAGATAGATGGGAAAGGTTCAGCTCTGCCCACCGAAGAATTACCCCGATCTCTGACAGAAGGGGCAATGATCTTGTGCCTCCCTGTTTGTTTATATAGAGGACAGCAGTCATATTGTCTGACTGGACTTTCACTGCTTTGCCCCGGATCTGAGGCGCAAAGTGAAGGAGGGCTAGCCGGATAGCTCGCATCTTGCGAAGATTGGAGGAAAGATGCCGCTCCAGAGGAGACCAAGATCCCTGAATTGGGGATCCGTCCAGGTGAGCGCCCCAGCCTACAAGGGACGCGTCTGTAGTCAATATGACCCAAGCTGGTTGGGTCATAGACTTCCCTGCTGGTAGCTGAAACCACCATCTGAGGGAATTTCGGGTTTGACCGGACAGGGAGCACAGGGAATCTAGCCCCGCAGGGCTGCCGTTCCATAGGTGTAAGACCTCCGACTGAAGAGGACGGAGGTGCCATAACGCCCAAGGGACCGCATCCGCAGCCGCTGACATGAGCCCCAGCATCTTCATGAGAGTCCGGATAGAGACTCGACGAGGGACATAAAGGACCTTTGCCAGGTCCTGAATCCGCGCTCTCCTTTCTGGAGTCAACCGGAGGGACATCTCCACAGAGTCGACCACGAATCCTAAGTAATGGATTGAAGTCGATGGGCTCACATTCGACTTCTGCCAGTTGATAATCCAGCCTAGGCGGAAGAGAAAGGAGACTGCGACCTGAAGATGGTGGGTAAGGATCGGAACTGAAGAGGCTATGAAAGCCAATCGTCCAGATAAGGAATAATAGTCAGTCCTTGGAGTCTCAAAGCTGCCACCACCGAAACCACCACCTTGGTGAAGATGAGGGGGGCAGAAGAGATTCCGAAGGGAAGCACGGCGAACTGAAAGTGCCTGCAAACCCCTGAGATCTGGACCGCGATCCTGAGGAGTTTCCGGGAAGCGGAATGGATCGGAATGTGAAGGTACGCATCCTTGAGGTCCAGAGTAGCCATGACGTCCCCAGAATTGAGGATATGGCTGACTGACCTTATGGTTTCCATGCGAAACCTTGTTTTCCTTATAAATCGATTGAGGAATCTCAAATCGATGATCATCCGGAGATCTCCTGTCTTCTTGGGAACCAGGAACACTGGTGAATAAATCCCTAGGCCCCTCTCCCCTGCCGGTACCTCCTCCAGGGCTCCCTTGGAAATATAGTCCTGAATGTAAGATTCTAGGACCACCTGTTTGGCAGACCCGAAGCTTCGTGTGGCGATGAATCTCTCTGGGGGGAGAGAGATAAGATCTACCCGGTACCCGGCGGAAACTATGTCCTGGACCCAGGGGTCTGCAATCAACCGGCTCCAAGAGTCTTTGAAATGGGTAAGACGGCCCCCCACGGGAATCTGGGGGAGGGGTACGGGAAAATCTAGAGGAGACACTGCAGGGGCAGCAGGGCTTATCCAAGAGCCTCGAGGAGGCCCATAGTCAGGAGGGTTTTGCCTCCCTGGTGGGTTTGCGGGGGCGTCTCGGATATTTACGAGATGGCCCCCCCCAATCTCTGCGCCTAGACTGCTGCCCAGAACGACCTCCACCCTTCTTTTCCTGTCTGGGGCGTCCCCGAAAGGGCTGCTGGGGGAGGCTCTTCCCTTTTTTATCGGAGAGCCCCTCCATTATTTTGTCCAATTCGGACCCGAATAACCTATCTGGTTCGAAGGGGAGCCCACAAAGGTTAAACTTGGATGCGTTATCCGCAATCCACGGTTTCAGCCAGAGTGGTCTGCGGGCAGCTGAAACTAGGGCCATAGTTTTGGCGGCCAGCTTTAGCTGCATCTGGGAGGAATCAACTAAAAAGTCCATAGCCAGGTTGGCTGACTTGAAGGCTGCCAGGATGTCGTCTCTTGATACGCTCTGGTCCACATCCGTCTGGATTTGATTAAGCCTAGAGCGTAGATAGGTGGCTACCTCAGTGGCCGCAATGGAAGTAGATGCGGAGGCGGCGGCCGCCGCGTAACCCCTCCTAAGGGTGCACTCTGCCCTCCGGTCTAGGGGGTCCTGCAGGCTAGACCCATCGTCTGCAGGGACTAGAGTGCGCCGGGACAACTTGGCTATAGCCATGTCCACCTTGGGAACGGAACCCCACGATTCCACCAAGGGTTTAGCCATCGGGTACATGAGTCTGAATTTTCTGGTAAGCACTGGACCCTTCTCAGGCTTCTTCCACTCTGTGCGCATCACAGAGAGGAGGGTCTCATCCGCTCTAAAGACACGCTGTGTCCGACCGGCGGGATCGGAGGACTCCCCCATGTCAACATCCTGGTCCCCCGACCTGATGGACTTGAGTAACTTCTGCGTCTTTTCTGGAGGAAAAAAGCAAGAAGTAGATTCTTCTTCCTCAGAAGAAGAAGACCCCACTGAACAGGGGGTAGGTCTTTCGACCGGTGCGACCACCTCCATGGGAGTCTGAGAGGGACCTGGTAGCCTCTCATTAAGTAGCTGAACTACTCCCTTGATGGAATCATCCACGTATGTCTTGGTCCATTGGAACATCTCCTGCATCGTGGGTTCCGTGGATGCCGTGCGACAACTCTCACATCTGGAGTAAGGACAGCTGTCAACTAGGGGTGTGTTACATTCGTAACATGCCAAATGCTTCCTCTTGGCCCCAGCCTTCCGCTGATCCTCCTTAGGGGAAGCCATAGTCTGTAATGGAAGAAACAAAACAGGTCATAACACCTACAACATCAGGAGGTGGAGAAAACCAGACCTTAAGGGGGCCCACCAGCACTAGAAGAAATAGAGCTGAAAGAAGAGGAAGTACAAAACCCAAGCAAAGCAATACTGCAGGAATATCACAAAGCACAGGAGAGCTCTGGAGCTAACTTGTGAAAGCAACGCAACCAGAGCACTGACTGATGGGCTCTGGGCGCTTAAAAGGAGGAAACCCCGCCCAATGGGCGGGTTCCTGAAACGAGATCAGCACCACTCCCTTTTTTTTTTTTTTTTGTATATGTGCTGCCAAAGCAAGCACTCAGAAAAACCAGAGCCTATACTGGCTCTACCTAAACGAAAAATTGTCTCCCCAGACTAATCCTAAGTCCAGGATGTCATTCTAGGGAGCCAGTTTAAGAAAAGGTGAGTTTTATACATCACCGCATCGCTTCGGAAAACCGGAAGTGACGTAGCGCACCTAAGGCGCGTCACTTCCGGGAAATGGCGGCGCCCATAGCGCCGCACACATGCGGTAACAGAGGAACGGAGCACCGTCTACAGATGATGAAAGAAGAGGGGAGGGGACGCCCCCCTCCCCAATGGTACCCCAGACCGAAATCGCCATGATCAGGCCTAAAATAAAGGCACTGAGATGCATAGAAAGCGAGCTAAGCTTTAAGGAGGGAAAAAAGAACCCCTAAGCAATCTTCAGCTCCCAAAGAGGGAGCGACACGCCAGTCCACCTGTCCAGAGGACAGAAAAAAACACGGTGGGCTGGGGGGTGATCTCCTCCCTTTCAGGGAGCTGAAGATCGTTTATTGGTTCTTGGGCTCATTAAAATTCCGCCGGTCCTACCAGTCCACAGGGGCAGTTAACCCCATCTGTGCTGCTGTTGAGGACGTAAGGGAATAAAGAAATTAATTGGATCCATTTGGAGTGCCGTGGCTTATTCTACTCATTCCCTTGTGTGGTGCAGTTATATGTTCTAAAGCCTTATTTAATGTGTATTTGTGAGGAAAAAAAAGGCTTATTTGCCGTTCAGTGGTACAGTTATATGTACTAAAGCCTTTTTTGGTGTGTATAAGTGGCAAAAAAAAATATTTTTTTTGGGGGGGGGGTCAATTTCATTATACAGGTAAAACTCGAAAAATTTGAATATCGTGCAAAGTTCATTTATTTCAGTAATGCAACTTAAAAGGTGAAAATAATATATGAGATAGACTCATTACATGCAAAGCGAGATATTTCAAGCCTTTATTTGTTATAATTTGGATGATTATGGCTTACAGCTTATTAAACCCCAAAGTCTCAATTTTGAGGTACCCTTTGCTCAGGGGGTATGGATTAATTAGCTGAATAGAATGTGACACTTTGAGCCTAGAATATTCAACCTTTTCACAAAATTCTAATTTTAAGCTGCATTAATGCAATTCCTTTTAATTTGCATCACTGAAATAAATGGACTTCTGCACGATATTCAAATTTTTAGAGTTTTACCTTTAAGTGATTACTGCATCAATACCAACATTTTTACACTCCTCCGGCTGATTCCAATTAATATACCTTGCCTTGCTGATGGAGCCCTATCTTGCCACTATTCTGAAACTACAATTCACAGCATGCTCCATTTATTTTTATGGGAAATATGCTTTGAAAAACATTGATCCAGTGGGCCTTGAAAGACATGTACTGTCCCTGCCTGTAATAGCTGCTCCAGGTGTCCACAGTGGCACATGCCTTGCCACAGAACAAGAATGGCAAGGAGCAGCCCACATTATCCGCCATGTAAAAGTACAAGGCAGGGATGGATTTTTGTAGAAATAATGGTGGCTAGGTGTCTTTCATCAAGGCTGCATGCATGCCATCTGCTCCCTAGAGGTAGCTGAATTTGCGTAATAAGTAATACGGCAGGTACTGTACTGCCAGCAACTTGATCTAGTGGGAGTTAAGCTTACGCTCTAGCAATTTATGGGTGTACAGTTGTTTCCTGGCCACACTTTCCTTTATTGATGGTTGACTATGGGGCAAAATAGGAAGAGGAGGAGGAGTCTGAGAGGAAGAATAATTAATTGATGATGGCAAGGACACTGTATTGCATGTGGATGTGGCCTGGCTGCTGCAAAGTAGACCAGTATAAGGAGGACAATCTTGTTGTGCCACTTTTATTTTCCCACTGGATCGGGGGATGTCGCTGCAAGTGCTACAATAGAGCCATGGTGCCTATATTTGTGTTTGAAATCGCACAACTTATTTTAATCCTGCTTAACATGCACAAAGCAATGCTGCCAGATGGGCGATACTCACACAGATCTAGTGGAACCCAAGCTTGGTTTATGTCTGGCTCATTTTGAGCCTGTACCCACAGTATAAGCATTACCAGTTCTGGAGCTGACAAAAATACAATATTATGACCCTGGCAGTTTTTGGGAGGTTCTAGCCATATGTTGCCTCTGCTCTTTATTGCTGCCGCTCCCACCACCCTACTCCACTGATGTTACCTCCTCTTCTCAGCACCCTGATCCAGCCCCCAGGTTCTTTCCAACACATAGTCATAGTTATAGTCCCCATCCTCAACACCACTTTTATCAGACTGTGATATATTATCTTGGGCTCCATGTCCCCCATTCCAAATCCCTGCTTTGTAATTTCCATTCAGGTGCAAAGCATCCTTGACAAAAAGTCATCCCAGTGATCTTAAAACCCAAACCCATATGCCCTACATCAAGACAAGCCATGCATTTAGATACCCATTCACTAAACCTACATTTTAGGCATATAACACGCTATCATTTTTTTTATAAAAAACAAACAAAACAATAATGTAATTTTTTTGCCCTACAGTAGCAGATGTGACCAAAACCAACATAGTAGATGTAAGTTGAACCAATGTTCTTTGCTACCGAGTGCACAGGTTCTCAATCCAGTAATCAGAATTGGGGTCAACGAAATAGTGTAAAATAGGGATATTGCCAGCTTTCACACAGCATCATTTTGTGACACAATTTGTGATGTTTCTGACAAAAAGTACTGTACCGTTAAAAAAAATTTAGAGTTTTAAATATTTTATTAATTTTCAGCCAAACTTTTGTGTGACTTATGTGTGACCTGTGTCTCTTTTATTAGGCTCCTGATGAAGTGCCAAGTATATGTCAGCACAGAAACCCGTAGAGACATTCCAATTGTACGTCGCCTAGGATTAGGGACAAGGATTGTGCTGGATGTATCAAATGCCAGTCACGCTAGCTTATGTTAGAGACCACCCTGGATGTGTCCAAGGTAGCATACACGCTCACTACTTCTAGGACCTCACTCTGGTGGTGTACTAATAGCTTTCATAAGCTGGCCACCAGATATTTCTTTTAGGGAAGGTGTTGTGATCGGACTGCTAAAAATACTGTGGGGGTGCAATTGTGTGTCATCAGCATATTACGAGCACACAACTTAGTCCAGATCCAGAGGTTTCACTGTGTGGTTATATAAATAGCTCACATACCAGATAGTGTAACCCCTCTCAAAGCCTATGTTGTGTATATAAGAGTGGGTTGTACACCCCAAATTTTTTGAGATTTATCACCAATAAAAATTGTTTATTTTGAGTTTTTAACATTCCCATCAGGATTAGTCAAATCAAACTTTTGTGTTTACAATGAAATATCCTCATTTATTATTGTGCCTGTGCATGAATTATGAAATTTTTATTGTGCAATATTGCATCAAACATAATTATTTTTATTAAATGAATGTGCCTAAAAGTGTAATCCACTGAGTTTAACTTTTTTTTTTTTTTTTTTTCTGGATTAACAGGAGGGCATGGTTTAAGATGTGACAACCTGTGCAAAAATTGCCATGACATCCAACCAATAGTTTTTGCATAGTTGACAAAAGTGTATACCAATGCACTAAATGAATGTTCCAGACCTTCAGTATAGACAGCAATAGTAAATATGGCACTCTGTATGCACCAATGCACGAATTGTACTGACCTGAATTTTTTTAAATTATTATTTCAAAGAAATATCTTGCATTTGAAGAAAGTTGATTATTATACCCAACTGTGCAAATAACTAATATTATATACAGTACAGACCAAAAGTTTGGACACACCTTCTCATTCAAAGAGTTTTCTTTATTTTCATGACTATGAAAATTGTAGATTCACACTGAAGGCATCAAAACTATGAATTAACACATGTGGAATTATATACCTAACAAAAAAGTGTGAAACAGCTGAAAATATGTCATATTCTAGGTTCTTCAAAGTAGCCACCTTTTGCTTTGATTACTGCTTTGCACACTCTTGGCATTCTCTTTATGAACTTCAAGAGGTAGTCACCTGAAATGGTTTTCACTTCACAGGTGTGCCCTGTGAGGTTTAATAAGTGGGATTTCTTGCCTTATAAATGGGGTTGGGACCATCAGTTGCCTTGTGGAAAAGTCAGGTGGATACACAGCTGATAGTCCTACTGAATAGACTGTTAGAATTTGTATTATGGCAAGAAAAAAGCAGCTAAGTAAAGAAAAACAAGAGGCCATCATTACTTTAAGAAATGAAGGTCAGTCAGTCCGAAAAATTGGGAAAACTTTGAAAGTGTCTCCAAGTGCAGTTACAAAAACCATCAAGCGCTACAAAGAAACTGGCTCACATGCGGACCGCCCAAGGAAAGAAAGACCAAGAGTCACCTCTGCTGTGGAGGATAAGTTCATCCGAGTCACCAGCCTCAGAAATCGCAGGTTAACAGCAGCTCAGATTAGAGACCAGGTCAATGCCACACAGAGTTCTAGCAGCAGACACATCTCTAGAACAACTGTTAAGAGGAAACTGTGTGAATCAGGCCTTCATGGTAGAATATCTGCTAGGAAACCACTTCTAAGGACAGGCAACAAGCAGAAGAGACATGTTTGGGCTAAAGAACAGAAGGAATGGACATTAGACCAGTGGAAATCTGTGCTTTGGTCTGATGAGTCCAAATTTGAGATCTTTGATTCCAACCACCGTTCAAGGTGAACGGATGGACTCTACATGCCTGCTTCCAGGGCCGGCCTTTGGGGTGTGCGGGCTGTGCGGCCGCACAGGGCGCCATAGCAACAGGGGCGCCGGGCGGCCGACAGCCCGCTGTGAACTAAGTCTAGAGGAGTCTCTACTCTCTACTCTACTCTGCGGGCGGCCGACTAACACAGCGCTCAAAGCGCACGGTCCGGACAATTGAGGGAGTGAGGAGGGGACGGAGCCCATGGACGCTCTGAGCTTTGCTCTGCAGCCTGGCTGGCCTGCCTGTCTCTTTAAGAGAGCAGACCAGTGGCTGCTGGAGCGTAGCTGTCGCACAGGCACGTCTTCCCTTTTGACGTTGCCACTGAGCTCCACCCCTAGACACAAGATGGAGCGCGCCCGAGCGCCAATCAGCAGCCACAGCAAGGAAGGCCCACAGGCAGCACTACTGTCTACACAGCAAAAGAACAAGTAGGTATTTGGAGAAATGTGCCATGGGGGCTGGGGGGGGGGGGTGTGCTGCTGCCAGCCCACTGGCCCAGGGAGTGGGAGAAGTGTGCAATGGGGGAGGGGGCGGCTCAGAGAGGACTCAGGGGGGGCTCATAGAGGACAGGGGGACAGTATGCTTTCCTGCTACTACATCAACCCCCCCCCCCCCCCCAGGGATTTTGGGGGCCATTAAGGGTTGGACTTTAACTCCTTGCTGCTGATGTTGAGTGTGCACATAGCCACCAATCATATTCCTCTCCCCCAGCACATCAGTTAACTTTAGGAGGGGGGGGATATGATTGGTGGCTATGTGCACAATCCGCATCATCCAACCCCTAATGCCCCCCAAAATGCCCAGTGGGGGAGGTATGACAGGCAGGAGGAGCAATGTGTATGCGGGCCCTTGCCCTGCACTCGCTCAGCTGTGCTTGCATACATATCGTGCCCTGTGTCCACTGTCCTGTGCCCACTCTGCTAAAGCCTAGCATAGCCCAGCAGACAGGCAGGAACTGTGATGTGATCATATGTGTGTGTGTCCGTCCCTGTGTGTGTGTGTCTCTTCCTGTGTGTCACCATCACCATGCCCACAGTGTTCCTATGTCTTGACGCAGCTGCATCAGGATGTTCTGTGCGGAGGAAGAAGAAGGAAGAGGAGGCAGCGCCACCAGCAGGGAGTCCATGCGATAGACACAGGAAGGCACACTAAGGACTAAGGTAATACTACCACATTATCAGCACTAGTGTTATCTGTGGTTAACATAGGACTGCAGGTAACACTACCACATTATCAGCACTAGTGTTATATGTGGTTTTACATAGGACTGCAGGTAACACTACCACATTATCAGCACTAGTGTTATCTGTGGTTTTACATAGGACTGCAGGTAACACTGCTACATTTTCAAAAATATTTGCTACAAAGATTTTTTTCCTCTTTGTGTGTGTTTATGCGACCAGGTGTAAGGAGGGGGGGCGCCACAAGGTTAGCTCGCACAGGGTGCCTGAACACCTAAGGCCGGCCCTGCCTAGTTCCCATTGTGAAGCATGGAGGAGGAGGTGTGATGGTGTGGGGGTGCTTTGCTGGTGACACTGTTGGGGATTTATTCAAAATTGAAGGCATACTGAACCAGCATGGCTACCACAGCATCTTGCAGCGGCATGCTATTCCATCCAGTTTGCGTTTAGTTGGTCCATCATTTATTTTACAACAGGACAATGACCCCAAACACACCTCCAGGCTGTGTAAGGGCTTTTTGACCATGAAGGAGAGTGATGGGGTGCTGCGCCAGATGACCTGGCCTCCACAGTCACCGGACCTGAACCCAATCGAGATAGTTTGGGGTGAGCTGGACCACAGAGTGAAGGCAAAAGGGCCAACAAGTGCTAAGCATCTCTGGGAACTCCTTCAAGACTGTTGGAAGACCATTTCAGGTGACTACCTCTTGAAGCTCATCAAGAGAATGCCAAGAGTGTGCAAAGCAGTAATCAAAGCAAAAGGTGGCTACTTTGAAGAACCTAGAATATGACATTTTTCAGTTGTTTCACACTTTTTTGTTATGTATAGAATTCCACATGTGTTAATTCATAGTTTTGATGCCTTCAGTGTGAATCTACAATTTTTATAGTCATGAAAATAAAGAAAACTCTTTGAATGAGAAGGTGTGTCCAAACTTTTGGTTTGTACTGTATATGTTGGTAAGGCTGATTAGTCAGCCTGCATTTGTGGGAGGGGCGGAGGCTCTTCATATACGAGCCACACCCTCACTCACAGGCATGTGTTTTCAGGTGCTGCACTAACCTCAGACTCCCTACAACCACGTTGAATCGGATTTTGGACAAGGTCCAGCATTTCCTCACGGTAGAAGTTTCAGATAGTAGGTCGTAGAGCATGAAACATATGAATGGTGAGCTCTTCTTCACTTCTAGGGCCCCATTCTGGAGATAGGAGTGGGTCCCAAATCTGAAGCACTGCAAACCTGGAGGGACATCACGTCTCAAGCGTAAAACAATTCTCAGGGGCACACAGTAGAACAACGCGCGGACCATTGCTAGCAGATAGTTGTTGTCTGGAGAACTATTCAAGGATTCTCTTCCTATCTCCTTGGTTCTTTTTGGCCCTCATTCATGCATAGTCTAGGCAGTTAGGTTTCGGTCCCACGATCTCCTGAGGATAGGGCATTGCCAGTACTCACACTAGAACCAAACTTTATAAGTTTCAGTTGGTTTTTATGATCCATTTCACAACGTATTCCCGCTTCTCCATTCCGCTTAGGGGCAGTATCTACAATATTGAGCATCATGTCTCTGGCCTTGTCATCCACAAGATGGGTTGTAGGTCTCCTACTGGTCTTGCCTCATATACCCCGAATTTTCACTCTAGATCCCTGACGCCTTGCAGTTGGCTTGGGGATTAGTTTGCACATGCCATTCAAATTCCTTTTCTACCCTACTTGGCTTGGTTTTTGCCCACTTATAGGCCTACCCACGATCATGGCTTAGGGCACACAACAGGCCATTTAGTCAGGTCAGCTAAGACACGCCTAGCTGGGTTAGGTTGTCCCCGTTCTTTCTCTCTATATATATAGTGACACAGTGAGAGGTTTCGTTTGGAAAAACAGGTATTTTCCTGTCAGCATATGCTGCTGGACTGATTTATAGCCAGGTGAGGTCAAATACCGGACCGGATTTTAAGTGCCGGTCTGGGTTTTGGCAGCACCTGGCTGTCCTTAAATAGGCAGCTAGGCTCAGAAGCCATGTCTGTGTGCTGGGATCTGAGGCCTATGCTGGGCTGGAAAGCTGAGACCCGTATGTCAATGGAACAGGCCACCTAAAGCCTGTATTTGGACTGTCTGAGCCAGAACTACCACCAAGGTGACTTTTTGTTATATTAACTTGCCATTGGGTGTGAAGTAACACCAACACTGCAAAAGTGACATTTTGTTTTTGACACCATGTGTGAATAAACACTGAAGTTTGAATTATGAACTTGTATTTTGCCTCTGTACTGCACCCGCTTATCCTAACTACCAGAGCGAATCCCCACAATTGGTGAAGGAAGCGGGCAAGCACAGAGAGGAAGGCATAAGCACCAAAATATTGTTGTTGTTTTTTTTTTTTCCCACCGGGCACGGTTGTGTGTCTTGCATTAAACCCGCTAAATTTCAACCCGTGACCCTTAACAAAATGGAGGCGATGATGAAGACCCTCGTGGAGGCTAACAAACAGCAGCAAGAAACAAATCTACAACAGCGGGAGGCTAACAGGCAGTAGCAAGAGACAAACCAGCTGCTGCTACAACACGTGATGGATTTGCAGACGGCAGGAGCATCCCTGAGCGTCCACGATGCACGAAATGCAGTCCGTGCAGCGATCCCCAAGATGACACGCGCAGATGACGTCGAAACCTACCTGGCTATGCCCGAGAAAGGGGCCACAAGGGAGAAGCTACCCGAGACCAGTGGGCTGAGGTCATCGCTCCGTTCCTGGCATCAGATTCCTAGCGGGTCTATTTCAACTTGCCGAATTATGAAGCGGCCAACTACCAGAAAGTCAAGGGTGAGATCCTGCTAGACTGGGAGTGAATGTGTTGGTCCGGGCCCAGTGGGTGCATCAGTGGGGGTTCAACCCAGCTGAGCCTGCAAGACCCCAGTATTATAACTTACTTCACCTCTTGCAAAAATGACTACAGCCTGACGTGCCGAGTCCCACTGCTATGCTGGATCTTCTGTTAGCCGATATGTTCTGAAATGCTTTGCCATACCCTGCCCGCACTGGACCGGTCAGGTGTCTCCTGGCAATGCCCTTGAGAAGGTGGACCTGGTGGAACGCTATGAAGCTACCAGGAATCTAAAGGTGGGTTCTGTCGGGAGGGGAGTCAGCAAACCCTGCAAATCTCCACCCCAGGCCCGAAAATTTGAGCCGATAAGACCCGCCCAGGATGTACCCACGACAGACCTGGCTCCGATAGTCTGCTGGCGGTGTCAGGAGCCTGGCCATGTAAAGGCTGACTGTCCCCATTGTGTTGAGCCCATGGACACTAACTATGGTTACCGTCAGTCACTATATATCGTCAGTCACAATATGCCAGGAGGCTGTGTGCAACAGGTACCCCAGAGTCTCTAGATCACTTGTGCCAGTTAAAAGTGGGAGACACTCCGACGGAGATTCTGCTTGACTCAGAGAGTCTGGTGACCCTAGTAAGGGCTACCCTGGTGTGGTCTGCTGAGTATACTGGCCAGAAAGTCGGGTGATGTGTATCTATGGAGACTTAAAAGACTACCCCACCGCTCTAACTACGGTGGCCGGTAGATGGACCCATGAGGTGGCTGTCGCCACAAATCTACATTATGATCTCATAATAGGGAGAGACTTCCCGGGATTCCCGGCACTGTGGCCTGCTATGAGAATTACTGATACCCATGAGACAGGGGTTACCCTAGCATAGTGGCCTTGCTCAGGGGAGAGACCATAACCCTGGGAACCCGAGGCCGAAGGGCCAGCGGTGGGGGTGATTGCGACTTTGGTGGAAGAGGGGGAGACAACCCTGCTGAGTGTGATGGTGGGAGACGTGGCGGACTTGCCGCCGGGTCCTGAATTGGCAGACCTCAATGTCTCTGGGGAAAATTTTGGTACTGCACAACACCGGGACCCAACCCCATCCCAAGCCTGGGAGAATGTGTTAATAGTAGATGGTGAACTACAACAACCTGGGGCCGAGTCGGTGTTTCCCTGTTTCATGGTTGATCAGGTTATGCTGTATCGGGTAAACCAACTACGGGGTAAGCATATTGAACAGTTGGTGGTCCCCAAGGTTTATTGCAAACTCGTCTTAGATCTAGCCCACCAGCACGTTCTCGGGTGTCACCTGGGGTTGCAGAAAACACAGTATACTACAGCGGTTTTACTGGCCCAGCATATTCAGAGAGGTGGAAGAGTTTTGTAAGTCTTGCCCGACCTGCCAGATAACTAGCCCCCAGCCACATTTCTGTAGTCCCCTAGTTCCTCTCCTGATTATCAAGGTACTGTTTGACAGAATAGCTATGGATCTCATAGGCCCCATACCAAAGTCTGCCAAAGGGAACAAACACATATTAGTCATCCTAAACTATGCCACTTGGTACCCGGAGGTGGTGCCACTGCGACATACATCAGCCAAACTCATAGCTAAGGAGTTAATTAAGATGTTTCCCGAGTAGGACTACCAAAAGAGGTTTTGACTGATCAGGGGACCCCTTTTATTTCCAAGGTGATGAGGGAACTCTCTAAGTTGCTGCACATAAAACAGCTATGGACGTCTGTTTACCATCTGCAAACGGACGGTCTGGTAGAAAGGTTTAACCAAACATTAAAAAATATGCTGAAAATGGTGGTGGCTAAAGATGGGAAGGACCTGGATCTTCTTCTGCCCTATATCATGTTTGCAGTGCGAGATGTACCCCATGCCTCTACTGGGTACTTGCCCTTGGATGTAGCCAAAAGGAAATGGGAACAACAACCCACTCCATATAAAAGTGTTATTGAGTACATTACCCAGATGCAAGAATGGATAGAGACAGTATTGCCTCTTGTTAGGGAGCATATGGAGGCAGCTCAGCGAGCCCAGAGTTGGGGTCTATAGTCGGCAGGATCGGGTCCGGATCTTTAACTCGGGTGATCGGGTTTTAGTTCTGGTACCGACCGTGGACAGTTAGTTTCTGCCTAGGTGGCATGGGCCCTACGAGGTACTTGAGAAAGTTGGAGATGTGAACTACAAGGTACACAAGCCAGGGCGGGGAAAGCCAGAACAGATCTACCATGTTAATTTGCTTAAGCCGTGGAAGGATAGGGAGACCTCTACGGAAGACAGCCCACAGCCAAGTTTTCTAGGGCAAGAGGTTACGGACCCTTTGTCTGATGCAAGTGAAGTGGATGCCGCTGTAAAAGTTGCTGACAGGCTCTCCTCTAAACAGGCTCAGGAGGACAAGGAGTTCGTTAGTCGGAACATGGATGTATTTTCTGACCTCCCCGGATGCACTTCCACAATCCAGCATGACATTGTCACGGAACCTCAGGCCAAAGTCTGGTTAAAACCTTACCGGGTACCCGAGGCTCTGTGACAAGCAATCTCAGAGGAAGTGCAGTTAATGCTGCAACTAGATGTCATTGAGAAGTCTAAAAGTGAGTAGGGCAGTCCTATAGTTTTAAAACCCAAGACAGATGGGATGTTACGGTTCTGTAACAATTTTCGTAAACTGAACGAGATTTCCAAATTTGATGTGCATCTCATGCCCTGAGTGGATGAGCTTATCGAGAGGTTAGGACAAGCCCGGTATTTTTCTGTTTTGGACCTCACAAAAGGGTACTGGCAGGTGCACTTAACGGAGGCTGCCAAAGAGAAAACTGCCTTCATCACATCTGAGGGGCTGTATCTGTACAAGATGCTACACATTGGTTTGCATGGCGCCCCTGCCACTTTTCTACGGCTTATGGACATTGTGCTGTGTCCATATCGTCGGTACACTTCGGCTTACCTGGACGATATTGTCATCCACAGCACCGACTGGGAAAGTCACCTACCCATAGTACAGGCTGTAGTGGACTCCCTTCAGAAGGTGGGCCTAACCGCTAACCCAAATAAATATGCAATAGGGTTAGAGGAGACTAAGTACCTGGGGTGTGTCATTGGGCGTGGAGTCATCAAGCCCCAAGTGAACAAAATAGAGGCAATACGAAATTGGCTCCGACCTGTCACCACTAGGCAAGTAAAGACAAAAGTGTTTGTAGAGCAGTACCCACGGACATAAATGGCCACACCGGTAATGCAACAGCCAAGCCACGACCGCAGATCCTCGGCAGTCGACCATATAGAAAATGAAGAGAGGTAGCAGCAGCATCTCCAGTGAATCCTTTATTGGATGGACTTTACAGAAAATGTGCCATAAAATCAATGCGCAACGTTTCGGCTGTATCCCAGCCTTTGTCAAGCCTAATACAGAGTGATAATCTCTACCTATTTAAAGTGCATGCAACTCCACCCACAAAAGGGGGAGCCAATACAATATATAGCAGCCTTTTACAATTAACATCACACCCAATGAATAGTGTCTTATAATCAAACTAAAATGCATACACCCGCAGGTGCATGTCATGTGCTCACCTTAAACAGTGCACCGCAGTATTGTCCGTTCATCACGGCCAGCAGGACTCAAATCGCCCGTCTCCAGAAGCACATTGTGCATGTCAGTATTACTATCCATAAGTGTTCAGGACCTGGGGAGAGAACCGGTCATGTGACCCTGGTCACATGATGGTCATGTGAACATCACGTGACCACATAATCCCCTCATAGTCTCCTCCTGTTCATCCACACTTAAATATGTATGGGATATATGTGAGATCCGGGCGTATAAATGTGAATCTTGATATACCTGGCAAATATTTACAACCGTATCCCCATGTAACCAGGGCTGAAATAAATACCACATTGTTCCGCTGCCCTATCTATTTGAGCACAGTACAATACATGCTATTACCATATTCCGATACTAGTGTAGATTACATAAATTATTGGAGATTGTATAGACCAGTGAAGGGCAAACTGCGGCTCCTCAGCCCCTGCAACACCACAAATCCCATCATGCCCCGCTGCAGGCTAATAGCTGTAAGCAGACTGGGCATGCTGGGAGCGGCAGTCCCACAGCAGCCAGAGAGCCGCAGCCTGCCCATTCCCGGTATGGACTAATGGAATGTAAACCACACTGAACTAGGGCCAAAAAGGTACAATTTAATAGGCCAAAAAGGCCCAGTATCAAGTCCTACCACTTCTGGAGACCGCAACTGGAGTCCCGATATCCAGAGACAGACTGAGATGCTTCAATAAAATATTGTAAAGAAGTGTAAAATATATCAAATTATCATTGTGACATACATATATCCATATACACAATAATATATATCCATATACACAAAATGGTTCTTATATGCAGACACATTCTATAAAAACAAATGCATCCACCAATACTGAATCAGATATACCACATAGATCCGTATTCTATCCACTTAATGCACTAAACCTATTCAATATTATTCCCATTGAACTCAATATTGAGTCCATAGGGCTGCATAGAGTTCAGCGTGAAAATCCACTGTAACCTCTTCTAAGGGCACCTACCGAGTCTATCACCCTGAACCTGAGCTGGTTGACAGAGTGACCACATTCCACAAAGTGTTTAGCTACTGGCTTGTCCACTGTCTGTTTTCTGATCGTGCTCATATAGTTGTGAATACGTTCCCTAATCTCCATCGTGGTCTTTCCCACGTATATCAAGCTGCACGGACACTGTAGCATATAAATAACATCTCTCGATCTACAGGTATAATACTGTTTGATTTTATAAACAGTGGGTAGGGATGGGCAAAGGCAGGCATGGCCAACCTGTGGCTCTCCAGCTGTTGTAAAACTACAATTCCCACCATGCCCTGCTGTAGGCTGATAGCATTTGGCAGTCCGGTCATGCTGGGAGTTGTAGTTTTGCAACATCTGGAGAGCCTCAGGTTGGCCATCCCTGGGCAAAGGTATCACCCTTGATAAGGTTACCACAGTTGCAGCAACCTAGGCATGGTAAGCTGTCCATTTTCCTAGGTGTTAGATACTGCTGTCCATCCCCACATATTTCACCCACATCAGATTTCACTAGTCTATCACCTAAACTGGCAATTCTTTTATATGACATTAATGGAGGATTATTAAACTCGCGTATAGAAGGTAAACCTCTCTGTAGTATATGCCACTCTTTCCTGAGAATGTTGGATATAGCCCCACTATGCGTACCAAATGTAGAAACAAAGGGAATGCGTTCACCAATCTTAGCAGCAGATGTGGAATGAAGTGTGGTCTCTATGTCAATCAAACCCACCCTGACTCTGGTACTCTGTAATAATTTTATCGGATAGCCTCTCTCCGCAAATTTCTTACCCATCCCTTAGTTCTCACTTCAAATGTGTCATCCTCTGATACCACCCTCCTTACCCGTAGCATCTGGCTCCAAGGGAGCAAATCAAGCATACATCAGGGATGTTTGCTGTCATATTTTAACAAATTATTTATATCCGTTTGTTTCTGAAAGAGGTCTGTCTTCAATCTAGAGGAAGGAAGATTGAAGACAGACCTCTTTCAGAAACACCGGTACGCTCCCCAGGTCCTGAACACTTATGGTCAGTAATACTGACATGTGCAATGTGCCTCTTGAGACGCGCAATGCGAGTCCCGCTTGCTGTGATGAACGGACAATACTGCGGTGCACTGTTTAAGGTGAGCACATGACATGCACCTGCGGGTGTATGCATTTTAGTTTGATTATAAGACACTATTCATTGGGCGTGATGTTAATTGTAAAAGGCTGCTATATATTGTTTTGGCTCCCCCCTTTTGTGGGTAGAGATTATCTGTATTAGGCTTGCCAAAGGCTGGGATACAGCCGAAACGTTGCTGCTTGATTTTATGGCACACTTTCTGTAAAGTCCGTCCATTAAAGGATTCACTGGAGATGCTGCCGCTACTTCTCTTTATTTTCACTAGGCAAGTAAAGTAATTCCTGGAAATGGTGGGCTATTATCTGAGGTTTGTCCCACACTTTGCTACGGTGGTCGCGCCATTGACAGGGCTCTTGAAGTGACACAAGTCAATGTTAGTTCGCTAGGATGATCTGGTGGAAAAGGATTTCTCCGCTTTAAAGTGGGCCCTGTGCGGGTCCCCGGTTTTGGTGACGCCCGACTTCAAAAGGGAGTTTATAGTACAGACCGATGCCTCCTAAGCAGGCCTCGGTGCTGTACTATCTCAGGGAGTCAAAGAGGAGGAGCATCCCATTGTCTTCCTCAGCTGTAAGTTCACCCCAGCCAAGACCAGGTATAGTATTGCCTGGCCATCAAGTGGGCACTTGATTCTCTCCGCTATTATTTATTGGGGAGAAAATTCCGCCTCGTTACTGACCACTCCCCTCTCAAGTGGATGAGCCAGGCCAAGGACAGAAATGCCTGGGTCACCCGATGGTTTCTCTCACTACAAAACTTTAAGTTTTCGGTGGAACACAGGGCAGGCTGGTTGCAGGGAAATGTAGATGCCCTGTCCCGGGTACACTGTCTGGCGTGTGTTCACACCCTCAGGGTTGAACAAAAGAGGGGTATGTGACACAGTGAGAGGTTTGGTCTGGGAAAACAGGCATTTTCCTCCCAGCATGTGCTGCTGGGCTGATTTACAGCCAGGTGAGGTCAAATACCAGACCAGATTTTAAGTGCCAGTCTGGGTTTCGGCAGCACCTTGCTGTCCTTAAATAGGCAGCTGGGCTTAGAAGCCATGTCTGTGTGCTGGGCCTGTGGCTTGTGCAGGGCTGGAAAGTTGAGACCCGTATGTCAGGGGAACAGGCTGCTTAAAGCCTGTATTTGGACTTTCTGAGGCAGAACTATCACCAAGGTGACTTTTTATTATATTGGGTGTGAAGTAACACCAACACTGCAAAAGTGACCTTTTGTTTTTGGCACCATGTGTGAATAAACACTGAAATTAGAATTAAGAACCTGTATTTTTCCTCTGTACTGCGCCCGCTTTTCCTAACTATCAGAGCAAATCCCCAATATATATATAACATCACTGTTAATCTCCCCAGTGCTACAGAGGCAGAATGGCAATAAGGTTGGTATTAGAAACAAAGTCTACCCATTTCAGCCCCAGGGGTGCACATTCAGACTACATCATAAGAGAATTGTCCACAACAAAATCATATTATGTTTCATGGATTACATTTTTCTTGCTTTTTTCAATTTGTGTGAAACCTATATAGTTTCAAAATAAAAAAAATATATAATTTCCTTGCTTTGAAATTGGAAAATATAATTTAATTCTTTTCAAAATAAGGAAGATACTTGTTAAAGTAATGCACATTTCAGAAAACTCTACACATTTACTAGATCTTATTTTCAAGAGTTTGACCTAGTAACAATGTTTTAAAGGATTACTTTGAAGGTTGAACATAGACTGGCAGCTTCAATTTGTGCCTAAAGGCTTTTCAATGTGACAAATTTTCTATGGTGCATTAATTTGTGCAATCCTCTACTGAATTATAGCAGCCATTGCCTTACTATACAATAGAACCTCTATGCCATGTGCACATATAATTTTCTTTGCAGTTCTAGAAGTAGCTTACACACAAATACATCACATGCATTTAGGACTTTTAATGCAGATTTTTTAGTCTCTTGGGAAATGTAAAATCTGAAAAATGAAAAGGTCACTGGATTCACTGATATCATTTAGTGAAGTTGGATTTTTAACATCTTTGGAACAAATGTATATTGTTGTATTCATGCATGAAAAGTAAGTTTTCAGGGCTTTTGTGAATTTCTTTTTATACTATAATACAATTCATTTGTGAGCCACAGGGATCCAGCACCTGAAACTCATCCAAATTACTTTATTTTAAATAGAGTATTGACAAGACAACCCAATGAGGTGAACTTATCTTAATTTATTTAATTTATTTTGAATAACAAATACAGCATGACATTCGCTTCTGAGAATTACTTATTTTTCTATCTTTATTCAGTAGATCATTTTTCTATAGATACACAATATAACAAAACATGTGTGGGATCATATCAGAAAACGAAAAAATAATCGAAACCACACATAGATAAATACAAAAATAACATCTTTATTAGTCAATACATCAATGAGTAAAAAATGCAGGAAGTGTTGAGTAGGAGAGAAAACAGGCAAACCCCAAAGCAGAGGTAATATGTCGTAATGTAACACTCCAACGGGTGTGGACCGCCTGTGCCACTTACTGGTTTGGCTTTGGGCCAAACTCGGGAGCGGTTCCCCTGGTTTTCACCCTTTATCCCACTCCAAGATGCAGAAGCTGGTCTTAGCTGCAGGGGAGACACCAGGTTGCTACCACAAGAGTGGTCCCGGTTAAGTGGCAGCTGGCCGAGCAGACCAGAATGCCCCAGTGCAAGCACTGGGGATACAGACAGGTGGAGCAAGCTGTCACTAGATGGAAGGAGCGCAGCAGCAGAGTCAGATGAAGCAGAGCTGTGTTAGTGATTTAGCAGAGCTGGAGCTGTTAGAACAGCAGAGCTCAATAGCTCACGTGCAGCAGGTGTAACAAGCTGAACAGCAGACAGAGACGTTGTCGACAATCCAAATCATACACTTGAGAGCAGCGAGGTACAGGATGATCAGGCATGGATGAGGTCAGGATACAGGATAAGGTTGGAAGTAGGATATCAACACAGGAACTGCGAGCTGGAACCTTAGCTGTAGAAAACTACAATATTGCTCAGGCATCACAGGAAGGGGAAAGCGTCCTTATAAAGGTGGTGCCTGGATTGGAGAGAAGGCAAAATCAGGGGTGTGCACAAACCCTTGAAGAAACAGGACGTGTGCGGCTCCTACAAGGCGCAACTGAAGCTGTCGCCGCCCGCGACAGTGCAGGAAAGCGGGTCCGGAGCCTGCAGTGGAGAAGAGGAGCCTTGTGTGCAGTTCAACTGAGGTACATACAGGATTGTTGCCATTGTTACAGGTAATAAATATTTGATAGGTATATAACCATAACACGAGACATTGTATTACCAGTTAATCCGACACAGAAAGTACTGATCAATGAGATAAAATACAGTAACAGTAGTGTGGGGATACCAGGTATTGATAGTGGGGTGACAATAAACATAAATCATCTACCACATAAATGGATCATCCCTTATCCCAGAAAAAAAAATCCCTTTGCAACTCAATATGAACAGCAAAATTCACTGTGCGAAAAACTGGGTATAGCAGGGTATATGTGGTGGTATGGCCGACACCCAACACAGCCGACAACCAACCACACCCTGAGCATAAATACAAGAGGAAAAATACCTGTAATAATAAATACCAACCAGTTTGGGGAGAGCTGAAAACCCGACATAAGTTTCGCAAGGTGCGCTTCTTCCGGGGGGCAACCCCCTAAAAGAAGCACACCTTGCGTCTCTCCCCAAACTGGTTTGTATTTATTATTGCAGGTATTTTGCCTCTTGTATTTATGCTCAGGGTGTGGTTGGTTGTCAGCTGTGTTGGGTGTCGGCCATGCCACCACATATACCCTGCTATACCCAGTTTTTTCACACAATAAATTTTGCTGTTCACATTAAATTGCAAAGGTAATTTATTTCTTGGGATAAGGGATGATCCATTTATGTGGTAGATGATCTATGTATATTGCCACCCCACTACCAATACCTGGTATCCCCACACTGCTGTTACTGTTTTTTATCTCATTGCAATAAATGACAAAAAGAAAGCATTTAAAATCACAAAACAGGAGGGTAGTGAGGAAGCATTGATAAACTATGAGGAAAAAATTGAATATGTAAAAAACAAATAAAAGCCGCCAAACTAGAGACCGAGAGATTAATTGCCAAAGAAAGCAAAACTAACCCTAAAATTCATTCAAAAATAACCCTTCAATTATATAAATGGTAAAAAGTATAAATCTGAAGCTGTCGGCCCTCTACAGAGCAAATGAGGGGGGAGTTGCAGAAAGCGACGAGGAGAAAGCAAAGCTATTAAATATTTTTTTCTCCACTGTATACGTTGAGGAAAATAAACTGTCATATGAAATGCAGAATGTAAAAGTAAATTCCCCATTAACTCCTTAAGGACACAGACTTATTTCACCTTAAGGACCAGGCCATTTTTTGCAAATCTGACCAGTATCACTTTAAGTGGTGATAACTTTAAAATGACTTATCCAGGCTATTCTGAGATTGTTTTTTTCATCACATATTGTACTTCATGACACTGGTAAAATGAAGTCCAAAAAATAAATTTTTACTTATAAAAAATAAATAAAAATTTGGCCAAAATTTTGAAAAATTAGAAAATTTCCAAGTTTCAGTTTCTCTACTTCTATAATACATAGTGATACCTACAAAAATAGTTATTACTTTAAATTCCCCATATGTCTACTTTATGTTTGGATCATTTTGGGAATGACATTTTATTTTTGGGGGACGTTACAAGGCTTAGAAGTTTAGAAGTAAATCTTGAAATTTCACAGAAAATTTCAAAAGCCAACTTTTTAAGGACCAGTTCAGGTCTGAAGTCACTTTGTGAGGCTTACATAATAGAAACCACCCAAAAATCACCCCATTCTAGAAACTACACCCCTCAAGGTATTCAAAACTGATTTTACAAATGTCGTTAACCCTTTAGCTGTTCCACAAGAATTAATGGAAAATAGAGATACAATTTCAAAACTTTTTTGGCAGATTTTCCATTTTAATATTTTTTTTCCAGTTACAAAGCAAGGCTTAACAGCCAAACAAAACTCAATATTTATGGCCCCGATTCTGTAATTTACAGAATCTGTACTATTTATGGCCCCGATTCTGTACTTTACAGAAACACCCCATATGTGGTCGTAAACTGCTGTACGAGCACACGGCAGGGCGCAGAAGTAAAGGAATGCCATACGGTTTTTAGAAGGCAGATTTGCTAGACCTTTTTTTTACACCATGTCCCATTTAAAACCCCCCTGATGCACCCCTAGAGTAGAAACTCAATAAAAGTGACCCCATCAAAGAAACTAAACCACTCAAGGTATTCAAAACTGATTTTACAAACATCGTTAACCCTTTAGGTGTTCCACAAGAATTAATGGAAAATAGAGATACAATTAAAAAATTTCACTTTTTGCCAGATTTTCCATTTTAATATTTTTTTCCCAGTTACAAAGCAAGGGTTAACAGCCAAACAAAACTCAATATTTATGGCCCTGATTCTGTACTTTACAAAAACACCCCATATTTGTATAACACCCCAGGGCACAGAAGGAAAGGAATGCCATACGGTTTTTGGAAGGCAGATTTTGTTGGACTGTTTTTTTTTGACACCATGTCCCATTTGAAGCCCCCTTGATGCACCCCTAGAGTAGAAACTCCAAAAAAGTGACCCCATTTTAGAAACTACGGGATAGGGTGGAAGTTTTGTTGGTACTAGTTTAGGGTACATATGATTTTTGGTTGCTCTATATAGCACTTTTTGTGAGGCAAGGTAACAAGAAATAGCTGTTTTGGCACCGTTTTCTTGTTTGTTATTTACAACATTCATCTGGCAGGTTGAATCATGTGGTATTTTTATAGAGCAGGTTGTCACGGATGCGGCAATACCTAATATGTATGCAATTTCTTTATTTATGTAAGTTTTACACAATGAATTCATTTTTGAAACAAAAAAATCATGTTTTAGTGTCTCAATAGTCTGAGAGCCATAGTTTTTTCAGTTTTTGGAAAATTATCTTAGTTAGGGTCTCATTTTTTGCTAGATGAGATGGTGGTTTGATTGGCACTATTTTGGGGTGCATATGACTTTTTGATCACTTGCTAATACACTTTTTGTGGTGTAAGATGACCAAAAAATTGCTTTTTTTTTTACACTTTTTTTTTTTTACGGTGTTCACCTGAGGGGTTAGGTCATGTGATATTTTTATAGAGATGGTTAATATGGATGCGGCGATACCTAATATGTATACTTTTTTTATTTACTTAAGTTTTACACAACAGCTTTTTTAAAACAAAAAAAAATGATGTTTTAGCGTCTCCATATTCTGAGCCATAGTTTTTTTTTTTTTTTTGGGGCGATTGTCTTAGGTAGGGGCTCATTTTTTGTGTGATGAGGTAAGATTAGTACTATTTTGGTGGGCATATGCCTTTCTGATCGCTTACTGTTGTACTTTTTCTGATGTTTTATCTAGCACAGTTTTTATTTTTTACGGTGTTCATCTGAGGGGTTAGGTCATGTGATATGTTTATAGAGCCGGTTGATACGGACACGGTTATACCTAATATGTAAACTTTTTTTTGCCCTATTTTTTACCATTTTTTTATACTTTATTTGGGGAAAATTACATTTTGGTTTATTTTTACTTGAAACTTTTAATTTTTTTGGGGGAAAACTTTAATTTTTCAACTTTTTTTACTTTATTTTTTCAACTTGTATTTACTTTATTTTTTCAACTTTTTTTTACTTTCTTTTTTGTCCCACTTTGGGACTTTAACTTTTGGGGGTCTAATCTCTTTTACAATGCATTTCAATACAGAAGTATTGGAATGCATTGGCTGTATGAGTAATAATGTGTGTATTACTCATACAGCTTCCTGCCTGTGAGATTCAGGGGGCTGGATCTCACAGGCACGTCACAGGAAGGCAGCGCCAATGCCTCAGGAAGGCATCATGCTGCCTTCCATGCCATCGGGTCCCCACTACAGCCGCATCGGCACCCGATAGCACCTGCGGTTTATGGCAATCGCCGACACGGGGGGTCACACGGGGGGTCACCCGTCTCATTTAGCCAAGGTGCCTGCTCAATGATTTGAGCAGGCACCGGGTTCCGATTACCGCCCTAGCGGTGATCGGAAATACACAGGGCGTACAGGTACGCCCTGTTTCCTTAAGTACCAGGACATCAGGGCGTACCTGTACACCCTGTGTCCGTAACAGGTTAAAAGTGCCCTGTCTGACCCAGGAAGATGTACAACAGCGACTTAAAAAGATTAAAATAGACAAATCGCCAGGGCTACATGGCTTACACCCCCGTATCCTAAGAGAATTAAGTAATGTCATAGCCAGACCCTTATTTCTGATATTTACAGAATCTATACTGACAAGGAGTGTTCCACATGATTGGTGCATAGCAAATGTGGTGCCAATATTCAAAAAGGGTGCAAAAACAGACCCCTGGAAACTATGCGCCGGTAAATTTTATATCTGTTGATGTCTGAAGGTTTTCTAAGAAATGCTTTCTTGGAGGATCTCAATGAAAACAAGCAAATACCACCATTTCAGCATGGCTTCATGAAGGATCGGTCATGTCATACTAATTTAATCAGTTTCTATGAGGAGGTAAGTTCTAGACTTGACAGCGGCGAATTAATGGATGTCGTATATCTGGACTTCTCCAAAGCATTTGGCACTGTACCACATACCACATAAAAGGTTAGTATATAAAATGAGAATGCTCGGACTGGGAGAAAAACGTCTCTATGTGGGTAAGTAACTGGCTCAATGATAGAAAACAGAGAGTGGTTATTAATGGTACACATTCAGATTGAGTCACAGTCACTAAAGGAGTACCTCGGGTCAGTATTGGGCCCTATTCTCTTCAATAGATTTATTAATGATCTTGTAGAAGGCTTTCACAGTAAAATATCAATTTTGCAGATGACACAAAACTGTGTAAAGTAATTAACACTGAAGAGGACAGTATACTACTACAGATGGATCTGGAGATTATATATATATATATATATATATAAACCTACGGACAAGAATACCATATTAAGGTATGATAGCAATCATCCGAAAAATATGGTTAGGCATTTACCGTACTCGCAATGTTTGCGGGTACGTAGGATAACGTCAGAGGATAGCAATTTGACGGAGGCCCTTGAGGATATGTCAAGGAAGTTTGAAGACAGGGGCTATCCGCCAATGTTGCTACATACACACAAACATAAGGCTTTGGAGATGGACAGAGAGTTGACCTTAGTGAGGAAAGATAAAGAAAATCCCCAACGTCGGATTCCTTTTATCTCCACACATACGGAGGAAAGTGCAGCTATCAGCAAGATTATTAAAAAACATTGGAGTATACTGGGCAATACCTTCAGTGATATTCAAGAATTCAGACTGCCTCCCCTGTTCTCATACCGGAGAGCTAGCAGTCTGAAAGATCAATTGGTGAGAGCAGATTGTGGTTCAAGGCAGCGAACACGTCAAATGAAATTGTCAAAATATGGATTGGGCAGCTTCCCATGTTTAAGCTGCGTAAATTGCAAATACATAGGCAAGGGACGCAGCTTTACACACCCTGCCACTGGTAAAAATTATCCTATTAATTTTCATTTGACGTGTAATTCTAATTTTGTAATCTATGTGTTAACCTGCCCATGTAAAATTTTATATGTGGGAGAAACCTCCACTGATTTGAAAACCAGGTTAAATAACCATAGATTTTCAATTCGCCAAAAACGACATGATTTACCAGTACCGAAGCATTTTTCTGAGCAGAAACATTCAGAACGTGAATTAATATGCTGGATTGTAGACCATGTACCCCCCCCCCTAGGAGAGGGGGCAACCGATTAAAAATATTGAAAAATAAAGAAATGTGGTGGATCTACACTTTAGATAGCCTAAAACCTAAAGGGTTAAATGTGGAATATAATCCTGGATGTTTCTAGATGACTGTTTGCCTGATACCCCACTCTTTATGCTTTCTGACATGATCCCTGTTGTGAAGATGGAATTTAGATAAGATTCACAAGCATATGAGTAATTTTCTCTTATTGTTTTTTAGACACCATGCAGACTGATGCGGAAACAGTGAACATAGAAGTCTGGACACATGCGACAGCTTGTGATGTTCTATGTGTATAAATTTAACTGGATAGATTTTCCTCTGTTACTGTATCCACATTGTGTCAAAATCAATTTCTGCTATTAAGTGATTTATATGGGAGATCCCCATTACACTGTCTATGGACCGTTACAATGAGACGGTTTGGGGTGCACTACATTTGCATGTGGTGTCCCCCTTACCTGACCATAACTTTGGAGGGGTTGATCTACCCGGGAGGATGGATCCCTCTCTGATCGGTCCTGACAGTTAAGTATATACAGTGTCAAGCGCTTTACTACAAAGACGATGCCTTTAATAATGTCACATTGTGTGCATGCAGTAGCTCCTACATGGCAATATTATGAAATCTGGTTGCCGACGATGTATTGGAGCGCAGTTGCGAGCGCACATTGTAGGCGGAGGTCTGTCTTTGACATTCTGTGGTATTGACAGTATTAGTCAACAGTGCTGCTTTTGGCCAGTATTCACATGAACATGCGGTTTTGTCGAACATGATCAAACCTTCACTGTTTTCCCTCAGCCTCCGTGGTGTATGATTTTAAACATCAATATATGATTGATTTTTTTGTATCTTTATGCACTTTATCTATGCACATATGCACTTTGTTATATACATTATTCAAATGTTACAAGTCTGGATGCAACACTAATGGACACATCCCTGTGTATCCAGCAGTATGGTACTTTGCATAAGTAATTGTTCACATGATCTAATGAGGTGAACTACTCTCACATGTTTAATAGTCACATGTCTTGATTTGTAAAATTTCATTGGTTGTCTGATTTTTGGAAAAGCTGTATAAGACATGCACAGTCTTGTGTTTCATTGCTTGAGAAAGGCTCGATTGTGAGCTGAAACGTTGCAATTATTTTTCACATGGGTGAATAAAGATTTCTACTTTTTTCAAGTCTTGGAGTGCTGTCCGATTCTCTACATATATAAGAAGGTGAAAGCTCATTCCTTTGGACATAGCACCTGAGCCAACAGACTGGTGCCGCCAAATCTCTTTTTCTGCTATATATATATATATATATATATATATAGTAAGGGGTTACACTCTTAGGCAGGGCGGCAATGACATATTCTCTTGCAGACCACAGGGTTGCTTTATTTTTATAACACTCTGGCAATACAGGCAAACCCAGTTATAAATCATTGGGTAAGGTGAAGGTCCAGCACCACAAAACATAAACCAAACCAAAATAAACACCTGCCCGTCTGGGCTCTGGCTAATACAGCGAAGATACTAGCTCACCTATTGAACACAGGTCACAAAGAGAATTCGGCTTCTCTAGCCAGCAGCACAGCCATCTTCCCAGACTTTCTCCAAGCATCACTCTCCCCAGCTGGGGATCCCTCAGGCTAGGTGAAAACCTGCCCCGAAATGGGGTGGACTGGGGAGGTCCCTCTACCAAGCCTACCATCACCCAGTCCAATAAAATCCAGTCCATAAACTTAACAAAACTGTCTCTGCAACCTACACATTCCTGAGACCATTTTAACCTTCTGAATTTTATTTACTTCACCCAGTTGAGGAAGCTGGGTGGGATATACACCTTTTCTAGGACTTTATCATACATTTTTCTGTTCACCTTACCACATATCACCCCCCTTCCCCTTCTCCAGACCAGATGTCTGGATATTTTTAGCCAACAAACTGTGTATCCTGGACAAAGCATCTGCATTCCCCTGTATTTTCCCCGGCCTATGTTCAACCTTGAAATTAAAGTTTTGCAGGAAGAGAAACCACCTTTTCACTCTTGTGTTTTTCTCCAGTTTTGCTTCATCCAAGTTAAAGGAGCATGATCTGTTACCAACAGAAATTTCCTACCGAGCAGCTAATATTTAAGGGACTCTAGAGCCCATTTAATGGTTAGACACTCTCGTTCCACTATGGCATAATTTTTCTCTGCCGGGGTCAACTTCCTACTTAGGTACATCACTGGGTGCTTTTCTCCATTTATCACCTGTGACAGGACCGCTCCCAAGCCTGCCTCAGATGCATCAGTCTGGACTAGAAACTATTTTCCGAAATCCGGGGAAATGGGCACTGGCTGTTGACAGACAGCGGACTTTAGGCTTTGAAAGGCCTTTTCTGCCTCTGGGGTCCACTTCACCATTACAGACGTAGGGCCTTTCGTTGTCAGTCAATGGTGCTGCCATCGAGGCAAAATTTGGTACGAACCGGCAGTAGTACCCTGTTATGCCAAGGAAGGCCCTGACTTGTTTTTTTGTTAAGGGCCTAGGCCAGTCTTGTATCGCCTCTACTTTATTTGCCCTTTGCCAATAATGTAGGCCAAATATTTTGCTTCCTCTAGACCCACTGCACATTTCTCAGGGTTTATGGTTAGGCCAGAATCACTAATGGAGTCTATAACGGCATGTACCTTCCAGAGATGACTTCTCCAATCAGATGAAAAAATGAGCACATCATCAAGGTAAGTGGCAGCATAATCACGATGTGGCTTCGAAATCAGGTGAATCAACCTCTGAAATGTAGCAGAGGCTCCATGTAACCCGAACAGCATCACTGTGTACTGGAACAGCCCCTCTGGAGTGGAGAATGCCATCTTTTCTTTTGCATCATCTGATAATGGTATCTGCCAATACCCTTTTGTAAGGTCAAGGGTCGTGATGTATCTTGCTTTCCCAAGATTCTCAATTAGTTAATGAATCAGTTCATCTACTCTGGGCACGGGGTACGCATCGAATTTTGACACCTCATTTAGCTTCCGGAAATCATGACAAAATCTTTAAGTCCCATTAGGCTTCGGAATTAAGACAATAGGGCTTGACCACTCACTGGTAGATTCCTCAATGACCGCTAACTCAAGCATGCATCTGAACTCAGAGGATACCACTTTTCTGAATGTTTCTGGTATCCTGTAGGGCTTTAGATTAATCTTACTGTGGGGCTCAGTTGTCTCGGAATGTTTTATCAAGTGGGTACTACCTGCTAGGTCAGAAAACCTTCCTCTATTTTTCTGTAGGAACTCCTTTACTTCTTGTTTCTGGGGTACTGACAATGCCTCACTAATTTTTACTGGAGGAATTGGTGGTGACACCTCCTTAATCATGGTCTGTGCAGCCACCAATGACTCCCGATCTTTCCATGGCTTGATCAGATTTACGTGGCAAATCTGGTAGGGTCTTTTCCTTCCTGGTTGGTGCACCTTAAAGTTCACCTCACCCACTTTTCCCACAACCTTGTAGGGACCCTGCCACTTTGCCAGAAACTTACTTTTTACAGTGGGAACTAGTATCAGGACCCTGTCCCCAGGATTAAAGTCCCTTACCTTGGCAGACCTGTTATAGATTCTGCTTTGAGCCTCCTGAGCTCTTTGCAGATGTTCTTTAACAATGGGCATCACGGTCGCTATCCTGTCTTGCATGTTATTCACATGTTCGATGATGCTCTTATAGTGAGTAGCCTCAGCCTCCCAGGTTTCTTCAGCTACATCGAGTAAACCCCTCGGGAGATGGCCATATAGTAACTCAAATGGTGAGAACCCTGTAGAAGCCTGAAGCACCTCCCTAATAGCGAACATAAGGTATGGTAGGAGGCAGTCCCAGTCCCGACCATCCTTTTCTACAACTTTTTTTAACATCTCTTTCAGCGTCTTATTAAACCTCTCGACCAACCCATCTGTCTGTGGGTGGTACACCGAGGTACGCATCTGAGTGATTTTGAGCAACTTGCACAACTCTTTCATGACCTTCGTTATAAAGGGGGTACCTTGGTCTGTGAGAATTTCTTTAGGGATCCCCATGCGGGAGAACATGAAAAATAATTTGCGGGCAATATTTTTGGACGCCATGTTTCGTAAGGGTACCGCTTCCGGGTATCGTGTGGCATAGTCCAACACAACCAAGATATACTGTTTTCCCCTAGCTGACTTAACAATGGGAACCACCAAGTCCATGGCAAATCTTTAAAAAGGTACCTCAATGATGGGAAGAGGCACCAAGGGACTCCGGAAATGTGAGGTCGGAGCACTTATCTGGCAGGTTGGGCAGGACTCAGAGTATATTTCCACTTCCTTGTATACTCCAGGCCAGAAAAATCTTTGTAGTACCCTCTCCTGTGTTTTGCTAACACCCAAATGACCCCCAAGTACGTGGTTATGTGCAAGATCTAGTACCATACGTCTACAGGGTTTTGGCACCAGAAGCTGCTCCACAATTTAATTGTTGCATTTATTAACTCGATGCAGCAGGTTTCCATTCATGGCAAAATGCGGAAATTTCTGGTCAGCTTCTGATACCTGTGGTACACCATCTATCACAGTAACATTTCCATGAGCACTCATGAGAGTGGGGTCTCTCAATTGCTCTGTAGCATTAGTTATCCCGAGATACCCCTAAATCCAACACATTTTCCCCAGTTGGAGAAGCTTCATCTTCGCCACCTAGCACATTCAATGGAAAATTGTCATTATCAGGTACGTCACATAACCCCACATTTCAGTTAACATGACATCTTCATTTTGCACCTTATCGGCACCATTGTCTTCAATGGTCTCTCCCTTTAAACCATTGGATTCAATAGGCCACTCATAGCAATGATTATTTAAAGAAGAAGGCACAGATGCTGTAGGAGTGTTTCTCTTCTCCCACAACTTCCAAAACAAGTCCCGGCCCAATATCATATCATGCATAAGTCTTTTGATGACCCCAACTTCATAGGATACAGACCCAGCTGGAGTGTCCACCTTAACGCAAGCCACCGGGTATGATTTTACATCGCCATTTACTCTTTTGTCTGGCACATAATTCCCAGCCACAAAGCTGGCATGTACTAAGGTGACCAGACTACCGGAGTCCAACAGAGCCCTGACGGAGCAGTCATTTATCACCGGGGTACACATCTGCGGCTCAGTCTATAGTCCTGGGGAGGCCACACACACTGGCACTGCATACAGCGACTGTCTCCGGCTGATCCTGCTGTTGTGCCTGTAAGGCCTGTTGCTGGACACGTAAGGCTTCTTCATGTCTTTTTATCCTCGGCATGTTGTTTCCTTTCCTCCAGATTGGTCTGTAAAAACATCTTCATCATTTCCTCCATGGTATTCGATGAACTATGAAAAGTTGCAGCAGCTTTTACCCAGGACATTAAATCCTCAACTGTCACGCCGTTCCCCTTAGCAACTTGCTATTGCCCGCATCCTCCACCAATTGTAAGGGGTTACACTCTTAGGCAGGGCGGTGATGACAGATTCTCTTGCAGACCACAGGGTTAAAGTCCAAATGTTGCTTCATTTTTATAATACTCCGGCAATACAGGCAAACCCAGTTATAAATCACTGGGTAAGGTGAAGGTCCAGCACCAGAAAACATAAACCAAACCAAAATAAACACCTGCCCGTCTGGGCTCTGGCTAATACAGCGAAGATCCTAGCTCACCTATTGAACACAGGTCACAAAGAGAATTCGGCTTCTCTAGCCAGCAGCACAGCCATCTTCCCAGACTTTCTCCAAGCATTACTCTCCCTAGATTACTCTCCCCTGGACTGTGCTTTATTTCCCCTTAATGATCCTAGCTGGTTTCAGCTGGGAATCCCTCAGGCTAGGGGAAAATCTGCCCCGGAATGGCGTGGACTGGGGAGGTCCCTCTACCAAGCCTACCTTTACCCAATCCAATAAAATCCAGCCCATAAACTTAACAAAACTGTCTCAGCAACCTACACATTGCTGAGACCATTTTAACCTTCTGAATTTTATTTACCTCACCCAGTTGAGGAAGCTGGGTGGGATATACACCTCTTCCAGGACTTTACCATACCCTTTTCTGTTCACCTTACCACAATATATATATATATATATATATATATTTATATATATATATATATATATATATATATATATATATATATATTAAGATAATCAGTTTGTAATAAACCGGGTTCCTTATGAATGTCACAAAAATGCTTTTTATTTTCACTTTGGACAAATCCAGAAAATTAAACACCATTTTACTACAAATATTAACTGACAAAACCACAAGGGATGAAGCAGAAGGATGCTTACATGACCCTGGAAATAAGTGGGCAAGTGCTTTCCCTGATTGGCTCACATACTGACAGTCTGGATCAGCCAATCAGTGGGACAGCAGGCAAAGATATTCCTCTGCAGAATGAGCACATCATTCTGTGTTGAGCTGTTAATGAGGGTGGATGGGATGTACTCTATGATCTTAGATATTATATAGAGTCACAAGCAAACTGTCACGAGGGTGTCAAGAGCCACGCCTGACTCCGTTGTACCCGGGGTCAGGAGGTCGCAGCGGTTGGCTGCACGCTCTATGTCAGATAGGGAAGTTTCCTTATTGTAGCTTTCTGGGTTTGCTTTACAAACCCTTTTGGCTCACTCAGGGATCCGTAGCTCCTTCTCTCAGCTGTTCCTTGTCCAGCACTCCCAATCCTCCTTATATTCCCCTTTCACACTTCTCTGGTTGCCAGATATAGAGCTTCCTGCCTGGACATCTATTCTGACCCACTGGAGCTGTGTTGCTGCGTTCTCTGAGTGTTGCCTTAGAACGCTACCCTCCGGATCCCTGTTGGACCTTTGTGGACAATTGTTGCCGTCCACCTGGGTGTTTGTGTTTGTCTGTGTTTGTCTGTCCTCTCCCTGGTGTTTCCCTCTTAGTGCAGTGGTGAGGACTTGCGATCCCACCGGCCCGTTCATTATCTAGGGCTCATTTCAGGGAAAGCCAGGGTTTAGGCACGTGATCGCCGCACGGGTGAGGAACCCGTCTAGGGACGTCAGGGCAGGCAGGTGCCAGCTGCAAGGTGAGTTAGGGGTCACCACCTTTCCCTCTCCCTTGGGCAGGGCTTTCCCTGTTTTCCTCCCTGTGCGTGTTGCCGGTCATTACATTATATCTGGCCCTTATTTTTGTGTAGGTTAAAAAAAATAAAAAATTTTTTTACCTACTTAGAATCCAGTATGGATCCAATTGCTGCTCTGTCCGAACAATTTCATGGCCTGTCTTTGGAGGTGGCAGGATTGAAGGCGTCGGTCCTCCAGCAACAGCAGCAATTACAACAGACCGCAAGCCCAGCGGTTGCTACTGGTAACCAGGTTGTTGCGGAACCCAAGGTCCCTCTCCCTGACAGATTTTCTGGGGGAAGGGACAAGTTTTTGACGTTCCGTGAGGCCTGTAAACTATACTTTAAACTACGTCCTTACTCCTCTGGTAATGAAGAACAGCGGGTGGGTGTTGTTATTTCCCTGCTGCAGGGGGACCCGCAGTCCTGGGCGTTCTCTTTACCTACTGATTCCCAGGCTCTTCGGTCAGTGGATGAGTTTTTCGGGGCCTTGGGTCTCATATATGACGACCCTGACCGAGTCGCACTGGCTGAATCAAAATTACGGAGACTCCTACAAGGAGAGCGGCCGGTAGAGGAGTATTGCTCTGACTTCCGTAGGTGGGCTACGGATACCCAATGGAACGACCCGGCTCTCAGGAGTCAGTTCTGCTCTGGGTTATCCGAAAGGGTTAAGGATGCGCTTGCATTGTATGAGACCCCCTTTTCCCTTGATGCAGTTATGTCCCTTTCTATCCGTATAGATAGACGCCTTAGGGACAGGTTGAAAAAACCGGAGCCATTGGTAACCCCTCCCAAGCAGCAGTTAGTCTGTACGGACATAGACGAGCCTATGCAGCTAGGAGGAACTACTCGTCAGGTCCGTCCTCCTGAGGTTCGCCGTAGGCGTGGGGGTTGTTTTGTTTGTGGGGAGAGGGGTCATTTCATTAACGTCTGTCCTTCTTTTCTCAGAAACAAAAAAAAAGTCGGAAAACTACTAACCCCAGGCTGTGTGGAGGATGTCAGCCGGGGGGTATACGTTTCCTCCATACGTATATCGCAATTTGTGTTGCCAGCGGTTATTGTTTTTGGTGATAAGACAGAGACTGTTTCTTTCTTTCTAGACAGTGGAGCAGGGGTAAATTTGATAGATGCCCATTTTGCCCGCACTATGGGTTTGTCTCTCTGTACGTTACAGAGACCTATTCCCATATTTGCTATAGATTCTGCTCCTCTGTCTCAGAGAAACCTCACCCACATCGTTCATAATTTACACCTTCGGGTAGGGGACCACCATAACGAGATGCTCTCATGTTACGTTCTGGAGGGGCTTCCCACTCCGGTAGTGCTGGGCCTTCCCTGGTTGGTAGCGCACAATCCAGTGGTGGATTGGCAGGCCAGGGAGATATTGGAGTGGAGTGAGCCGTGCAGAGAAAATTGCTTAAATAGCAATTGCTTAGTCGCCTCCATAACTACCCTACCTACATTTGTTTCGGACTTTGAGGACGTTTTTTCTGAAAAGGGTTGTCAGAAGTTACCACCTCATCGTCCTTATGATTGCCCGGTTAACCTTATTCCCGGCGCAAAATTACCCAAGACCAGGTTATATAATCTTTCAGGTCCAGAGAGACAAGCCATGAAGGATTATATCTCCGAGAGTTTGGCTACGGACACATCAGACCCTCTTCTTCACCCGTGGCTGCAGGGTTTTTCTTTGTTAAAAAGAAAGATGGGGGCCTGCGTCCTTGCCTAGATTTTCGTGAATTAAATCGGATAACCATCCGAGACCCATACCCTCTTCCTCTCATTCCTGACCTGTTTAACCAGATTGCGGGTGCTAGGTGGTTCTCCAAACTCGATCTTAGGGGGGCCTACAATCTGATTTGTATTAAAGAGGGGGATGAGTGGAAAACAGCTTTTAACACCCCTGAGGGGCATTATGAAAATCTAGTTATGCCTTTCGGCCTGACCAATGCTCCTGCCGTCTTTCAACATTTCGTTAATGACATTTTTAGTCATCTAATCGGCAGGTTTGTGGTAATATACCTAGATGATATCTTAATTTATTCGTCTGATCTGAAAACACATGAGGAGCATGTCAGACAAGTACTACAGGTCCTACGGACGAATGAATTATATGCTAAAATTGAAAAATGTGTTTTTGCCGTTCAGGAGATACAATTCCTAGGTTATTATTTATCTGCGTCAGGTTTCCGTATGGATCCTAGGAAGGTCCAGGCAATTTTGGATTGGGATCTTCCTGAGAACCTCAAAGCTCTACAAAGGTTCTTGGGCTTCGCAAATTTCTATAGGAAATTCATTAAAAATTATTCGGTGATCGTAAAACCCCTTACTGACATGACTAGGAAGGGGACTGATTTTTCTAAATGGTCTGACGCCGCTAAAGTTGCTTTTTCCTCTCTAAAAGAGAGGTTTACCTCAGCACCTGTACTAGTCCAACCTGATGTCTCTCAGCCTTTTATTGTTGAAGTCGATGCATCAGAGGTGGGAGTGGGGGCTGTGCTGTCTCAGGGTCCGTCTCCTGGCAAATGGCGTCCTTGTGCTTTCTTTTCTAAAAAACTATCTGCAGCAGAACAGAACTACGATATTGGCAATAGGGAACTGTTAGCTATTAAACTTGCGTTTGAGGAGTGGCGTCACTTTTTAGAGGGGGCAGTCCACCCCGTCACTGTGTTTACGGACCACAAAAATCTGCTGTACCTCGAATCAGCTAAGCGTCTCACCCCTAGACAGGCTAGGTGGTCGCTATTTTTTACCAGGTTTAACTTTGTGATTACCTATCGTCCTGGGGTAAAAAATACCAAGGCTGATGCACTATCTCGTTGTTTCCCTGGAGGGGGTAATGTGAGTGATCCGGTACCCATTCTACAAAGAGGAGTAGTTGTCTCTGCGGTACACTCTGCTTTGGAGGGGAAGGTGTTAGAGGCCCAGGGGGACGCCCCGGTCTCTTGCCCCTCAGAGAAATTGTTTGTACCGTTGAACCTACGTCTCGAATTATTAAAGGAACATCATAATTCGGCACTTGCTGGGCACCCGGGTAGTAAAGCAACCTTAGAGCTATTGTCTCGTCGTTTTTGGTGGCCAAGGTTGCGTCAGGATGTATTGGATTTTGTGTCTTCTTGTTCTACCTGTGCGCGCGCAAAAGTTTCACATACACGTCCTGCAGGGTCTCTATTACCACTCGTCATTCCCAATAGACCATGGACACATCTGTCTATGGATTTTATCACTGACTTACCTTTGTCTGCGGGTAAAACAGTGATTTTGGTAGTAGTGGACAGGTTTAGCAAAATGGCACACTTTATTGCGTTACCCGCACTACCTAATGCTAAAACTCTTGCTCAGGTATTCGTCAGTGAGATCGTGAAGCTTCACGGAGTCCCCTCCGATGTTGTTTCGGATCGGGGAACCCAGTTTATTTCTAAATTTTGGAAAGCTTTTTGTTCCCGTTTGGGGGTTCACTTGTCCTTTTCCTCAGCTTTCCATCCTCAGTCGAATGGACAGACTGAGCGTACCAACCAAAACCTGGAGACATATCTAAGATGTTTTGTGTCTGAAAACCAAGAGTTGTGGTCGTCATATTTACCCTTAGCTGAGTTTGCCATAAATAATCGCCGTCAGGAATCCACTGGCAAGTCACCTTTTCTTGGTGCATATGGTTTTCATCCCCAATTCTGTACTTTCAAAGAGGGGGGGTCTTCTGGGGTTCCCGAAGAGGAACGGTTTTCGTCATCTCTTTCATCAGTATGGCAGAAGGTGCAAGCTAACTTGAAAAATATGGGAGGTAAATACAAATGCATGGCTTATAAGAGACGGTCGCCAGGTCCGGACCTAGGAGTGAATGACTATGTGTGGTTGTCTACTAGGAATATCAAGTTGAAGGTTCCCTCTTGGAAACTGGGTCCTAGGTTTATTGGTCCTTACAAGATTGTAGCCATCATCAACCCCGTGGCTTTTCGCCTGGAGTTACCTCAGACTTTTAAAATCCATAATGTCTTTCATAAGTCGTTACTCAAAAAATATGTTCCACCTCTAGAACCGTCACCGCTGCCACCCCCTCCTGTTGTCGTGGATGGTAGTTTGGAATTTCAGATATCCAAAATTGTTAATTCTCGTCGGGTCCGCCGCTCTCTCCAATATCTGGTGCACTGGAGAGGTTACGGTCCCGAGGAAAGAATGTGGGTTCCTGCGTCTGAGGTAAACGCCGACAGGCTAGTCCGGATTTTTCATGCCTCTCATCCTGAGAGACCTGGTCCTTAGTGTCTGGAGGCCCCTCGTAGAGAGGGGGGTACTGTTACGAGGGTGTCAAGAGCCACGCCTGACTCCGTTGTACCCGGGGTCAGGAGGTCGCAGCGGTTGGCTGCACGCTCTATGTCAGATAGGGAAGTTTCCTTATTGTAGCTTTCTGGGTTTGCTTTACAAACCCTTTTGGCTCACTCAGGGATCCGTAGCTCCTTCTCTCAGCTGTTCCTTGTCCAGCACTCCCAATCCTCCTTATATTCCCCTCTCACACTTCTCTGGTTGCCAGATATAGAGCTTCCTGCCTGGACATCTATTCTGACCCACTGGAGCTGTGTTGCTGCGTTCTCTGAGTGTTGCCTTAGAACGCTACCCTCCGGATCCCTGTTGGACCTTTGTGGACAATTGTTGCCGTCCACCTGGGTGTTTGTGTTTGTCTGTGTTTGTCTGTCCTCTCCCTGGTGTTTCCCTCTTAGTGCAGTGGTGAGGACTAGCGATCCCACCGGCCCGTTCATTATCTAGGGCTCATTTCAGGGAAAGCCAGGGTTTAGGCACGTGATCGCCGCACGGGTGAGGAACCCGTCTAGGGACGTCAGGGCAGGCAGGTGCCAGCTGCAAGGTGAGTTAGGGGTCACCACCTTTCCCTCTCCCTTGGGCAGGGCTTTCCCTGTTTTCCTCCCTGTGCGTGTTGCCGGTCATTACACAAACATCTCTTCTCGTGTGCAGTGCTTGATAATACAAGTACTGCAGAACCTCATAATTGCTGTTCTGCGCTACAAAACCAGCCACCTGCAAAAAAAAATAAAAAAACATTTCTCATTTGTACAGAGATAATTCCCCCCCCCCCCCAAAAAAAAAACTCCGATTCTGCATAATATTATTGCCAGTACAGAACAGCACCTTATTAGCATTCTGCTGCTGAGCAATTGCACATTTTTTTTTACAGTGCTTTAAATCCTTCTGGTGTTATAAAATACATTGCATTATAGCAAAAACAGATTAGTGCAATAACCACCTTTTCTAAAACTGCATTTTTACATGCAAATATCAAAGTAGTCAGAAATGTATTACCGGGTCTGGTTCGCAGAATTTTAGAAAAAGTTTGGTTTGGGGCCAAACTGAAGTTTTTCCAATTGCCCTGAAAGTTTGTATATAACCCCTCTAGCCCCGTATGAGTCAGAAATTTCAGGAATACTTGTTATCTCTTTTTGGGTTGTTAAAGATAGTAATAGTAAATTATGTCTGAGTGACAATAACATACATAGCTATGGGTAAACACATGTTTGACGGCACTTACAAACACTCCAGCACATGTGTTATGCTTTTTTATATTGGGGGCAGATGATACTTAAACACATATGGTGTTAATAAAAATAATTAAATAAAAGGCCTCATGCACACGACAGTATTTTTTCACGGTCTGCAAAACGGGGTTCCATTGTTCCGTGATCCGTTTCAGTTTTTGTTTCCGTGTGTCTTCCTTGATTTTTGGAGGATCACCAGACATGAAGGAAAGTGAAAAAATAAATCTAAGTCAAGTTTGCCTTGCAAATGATAGGAAAAAAACAGACGCGGACGACAATCTTGTGTGCCTCCATGTTTTTTCACGGACCCATTGACTTGAATGGGTCCGCGAACCGTTGTCCGTGAAAAAAATAGGACAGGTCCTATTTTTTTGACGGACTGGAAACACGGATCACAGACGCGGATGTGGTCCGCAGAAAATTGGTCCGCAGAAAATCACGGAAAACAGAACAATGGACACAGAACACAACAACGGTCGTGTGCATGAGGCCAAAAAGTGGCTTGTTAGGAGACCAAGAATTCAAAAATGATGCCTTGATAAGGTCAGGATGCCTGCTTGTACAACACGCACAAGTGTTGATTGGGTCAAAAGAGAAAGTGTCTCGTTGTGAACAAACCTAAAAAAAAATCCCTTTTAATTGGGAGCAATGCAGTGTGGATGTGGAAAGGGTACAGTATAGATATTATGGCATGCAGCCGCAAAAGTAGCAAAGAAGTAGCAATGCATGGAACATGTAAGGCTGTTCATGGGTAGTAGTAATAATAGTAGTTGTAGTAGTAGTGATAGCAGCAGTGTTGTCAGATAGTTTGCATTAATGGTCATAGCAGTAGGGGATTAGCAGCAAGGAGCAGTAGCCATATGATACATGTTGGCAGAAAGGCAGGAAGGCAGCAGCAGCCTTATGGAAGATGATGGTCAACAATCTGCAGCAATGGCATGATGGCAGCAGTGGCATGATGGAGGCAGCATACAGAATGTGATGGTATGCATGTCGCAACAGTGGCATGATGGCAGCTGTGGCAGAAGCCGTATAGACCGTGATGGTCGGACTCCAAAGTCACCTTAACGTCTTCCTACTGTGACTGAAAGGAGGAGTGAGTCATCTAATCCACAATCTCATCCTCTGTTGTGCCTTTCTGAAGCCAGCAGGGACAACAGTGGCCTACTACCACTACTACTTCTGGCCAGATAACTGGTACTGCTACTATCCACATTCTGGCTCTGGGTCTGTCGTTTGCAACCCTTCCATAGCCCAGACATTTTTGGACCTCTCAGATAATGTTATGCACTACCCTGTCTGTTTGTGTAGTGATCATGTATATATGCTGTTTTGAATATAATCAACAACATCCCTTTAAAAAAAAAAAAATGATTGGAAACATGTGGAGACAGAAATAAAGGGAAAAAAAAATAGACCTAAATTTATCACTCACAGATACTTTAGTGCACTATCATGTGTGTTGGGGTACTATAATAATCATATATAAATATATTATCAGATTATACATATAATCAACTACAACAATTTCCCGCCCCAAAAAAATAAAAATAATTTTTTTTTGGGAAATTTATCAAGAAAGAGATAGAGATAAAGGAAAATGGAATTAAGCCTAAATTCATAATGATTAACAGATTATTGTGCGCTCTATCCTGTGTTTTGCTGTAGTAATCACGTCTATATGCTGGTTTTATTATATTAAACAAAAAATAAAAAGGAATTCACGGAAATGGATGATTGAGGCCTGATGATCAAATTCACGTTAACACTCACAGGTAAATTGCTCCCCTAGGCTGTGTATTCTTGTAGTAATAATGTATATATACTGGTTTGATTAAACTGGACAATCTCCTCCCAAAAATGTATTACATCCGTGTGGAAATAAAATTCATGGAAGCGGACAAATGAGGTCTGGCGCTCAAATTTTCTCACAGGTAAATTACTGCCCTAGGCTGTGTATTGTTGCAGTAACAATGTACAGTATATATGTTGGTATAATTAAATTGAACAATCTCCCCCCAAAAAATTTATTCCAGCCGTGTGAAAATAGAATTCACGGAAACGAACAATTGAGGTCTGATGCTCAAATACACATTAACACTCACAGGTTAATTGCTACCATAGGCTGTGTATTGTTGTAGTAATCAAGTACAGTATATATGCTGGTTTCATTTAATTAAACAATACCCCCCAAAAATGTTTAATTCCAAACGTATGGGAATGAAATTCACAGAAACAGACTATTAAGGCCTGACACTCAAATTCACGTTAACACTCACAGGTAAATTGCTGCCCAAGGCTGTGTATTGTTGTAGTAATCACGTATATTTATGCTGGTTTAGATAAAGTGGTTGTCCGGGTTCAGAGCTGAACCTGGACATATCTACTTCTTCACCCAGACAGCCCCCTGAGTGGAGCATGACAGGACAAGGGCTGTTTTGTTCATAGTTTTACACTACTAGGCGGTGATGTCACCAGGCTCACTGTTAGTCAGGAGCCTCAACTTAGTATTCCCATGGCAAGACCTGGTACATAATCAGATCTGCAGGATAAGGGCTGTTTTGTTTATAGTTTTACACTGCTAGGCAGTGATATCACTGGGCTCACTTTTAAGTGGAAGCCTCTGCCTAGCATTCCCATTGTGAGACTGGGTGGGTTACTGGATCTGCTGAAAAAGCCATTGCCCTGCACAATTCAGCTCTGATGCTTGGATGGTCCACTCAGAGGGGCTGTCTGGGTGAAGAAGGATTATGAAACCGGACAACCACTTTAAATTGAACATCCCCTCCCCCCCAAAAAAACTAACTACAACTGTGTGAAAATGGAATTTATGGAAACAGACAATTGATACTTGACTCTCAAGACACAGGTAGACTGCTGCACTACCCTGTGTTTCACTGTAGCGATCACGTATATATGCTGGCTTAATGAAATTGAACAAGTCCCTCATAAAATATAGGGGGTCATTTATTATCTAGAAATATGCCTATATTAGGGGTATTTCTGATGCAAGTTGTGGCGCAAAAGTTATTTGCACCGCAATCTGCAACTTTTCCCTGCTAACGCCAGATCTAAAAAAGTGGGTGTGGCGCGGTTGGGGAAGGGGACAGGCACGTCTCATTCCTTCATTTTTAGGTGGAAAAAATGTTCTAAATGTAAGCCAGCAAGACTGGCACTGCATCGCCAAAGTTATATAGAGGCCAGCGCCTTTTCATAAGTTCGGCAGACCCACCACCAGATATAGTGGTTATTAGGACCAACATCTTTGGGGGGAAGGAAATTAAGTATTTCTTTGCAGGTAGCTGCTTTTGAGTTTTGAAGCAGCCACAGCTCCTCTCTTCTTACTCCCTGGCTAACAGTATCCCTGCCTCCTTATTCTACACACACGATTCTTCTTCTTTGTAATTCTAGCCTTTCCCTTCACTCTCCCTGGCAGTAGAATACAAGTTTGATTAATTTCTGACTGTCCCAGCGCCAATGCTGCATCACTCCCTAAGTAAATTGGTAATAGTAGTTTGCACTTTGTTTGTAGGAGGGGAAGGACATTTAATTGCACCTCTGTCTTTAAGTCACAGAAAAAATACTTGCAATTTTGCTATAACAATTCCATAATTTGTGTTAATGTATAACAAACCTACAATTTTTCTTTTAGGAAATTTGTGAGTTTACATTAGGTCTCATAATAAAATGTTTGGAATATGGAAGGGTTCAAATGAAATACCTAGGCTTTGTCCTTCCAGAGCCATGTGGGTAGTAGCAGCACCAACTATCCAACCAGAATTAGTAGTAGTAGTAGTCATAGTAGTGGGCCACAATCCCTCCTTACTTTGGAAGGGAGCAACATTATTGTTGAGCAGAAAGATGATGAGATTGTGGATTGGATGTCGCCTCTAAGTTACAGCAGAATGATGTAGAGGTGACTTCTGAGTCTGACATAAGGCTTAGAACCAGGGGTCAGAGCATTCTTCCTGCTCCTCCTTTCAGCTTCAGAAAATCCTTTTAAAGATGTCCTCTCTGTCTTCACTACTCCCTTTCAGTGTGGCACCTTATTTCTTTTCCTAAGAAGAGGCAACTAAACTCCACCACACTTTATGGCAGATAGTCAAAAGAGTCTTATGGTTGATGACTTGTGTGAGAGCAGTCAGCATTTGTACTTCCCTCAGTAGGAGGTTAAGGGGAGGTGGGAATGTATAGAATAGCAAATACATAGCAGGGAGTTGGGATAGGAGCCAAGGAGCCCACCATGATATATCACAGTGTGATAAAAGTTGCAAAGGAGGGTTATGATTCTGTGCTGGACAGGATCTGGGAGCTGGATCAGGGTGCTAAGGAGAAGTTAACATCCAAAGAGGAGGGTGGTGACAGGTGATATAAGGCCAGAATCTCAGAAAAAGCTGCCAGGGCCCAATCTACTTTAGCTAGGTCTGTGTGAGTATCTACCATCTGGCAATTTTTCTCCATGCTGCCAGAAAACAACAGCATTGCCCTGTGCAAGATCTGCAAGAGCAAAAAAGGCTATGGACAGTCAAACACAAAAATATAAGCAGCATTTAATCTATGATCATACAACCCCATTTTTGGGTTCTCTGTGGAAGCAGGGTCGTATTAATATTGCGTGAGAGCTTCCCTGGCTGTGATACAGGCCGCCACTCTGGCATGGTGATGGTCATACAGATGCTCCATATCCTCCTGTGATATGTCATTCCAAGCTCTTTCAGCTTGGTGCTATTGTTTAACCATGGTGGTTCTTGGCTGCTGTTAATGGAAAATCTGTTGCCCCTATTCATTACAAGATATTCTTAATGAAGGAGAGATCTTGCGATCGAGCTGACCATGGCCAATGCTGGATACCCTGAAGAGTAGGCTGTGTAGCAGCACAGGCAGTGTGTGAGCGTGCATCATCTTGTTGGAACACCATGTCTCCTGAATAAAAAAAAAATGCAGTAATATTGATTCCACAATGGCCTAGACAAATTCAGTGGTCAATATTCTCTCCATGTAACAGATGTGACCGGCTACAGTATCTAATGGCCGGCTGTATACTTAGTGTGGTCCTCAGAGTGGTGAGTCCTTCTACCGATACCTGTATACCTTGATATTATGTACTGGTTCTTGTATTCTAGAATAGCCTTGTATCCTATAAGCCTGCTTTACCTCTGGACATTCCATTGTACAAAGGTTTATTATGCACTCCTAGGAGTTTATTCCCCTTATATCTCTACTATGCACTGTTTCATGTTGCCTCAGCCCTATTTGAGTGGTGTGACACTTGGGACTAACCGGTGACAGCCCCTCTGCCGCAGGTGCGCCCCGACTGCCCCACCATGCAAATTTAACCATTTATATGTAGCTATATGGCTCGCTGCCATAAACAGGAAGTATGAATTTTTCTATGCAATTATAGATGTCTCCATGTATGTGCTGTTGTGCTCTGGGGCAATCGTCTTTTTCCGATTGGCCACGGTGCACACCACGTACATAACCAGGAATCTTGTTTTTAACACCCAGTGCTATTTTGTTAAATGGAACGCCCAGGAATATGTATTGCATATGTGATGTTAACTATGCCCATTGGGCCCGCCTCCTTCGCATGTGATTCTTAGCAGTACAATCATGTATTTATGCTATCATGTATTTTTGATTTATATGATTATCATATGAATTTTTTGGTACATCTATGTACACTATTATGTATTTTTTTTGATCACTGTATGAACCCTTTTTTTGATCACTGTATGAACTTCTCTTTCTGTACATTATGTCTTGTCAGCCTGATGAAGGGCGATTATTACGCCTGAAACGTTGCAACTGACAAAAAAACCCACCTATTCCGGCTGAAATAACATGAAATAAAATCATTTAATTATCACTAAAAAAAAGGAGTGCTGTCTAAAAATTTGTGACACTTACAAGTTCTGGAGGTGGAGCCTTAGAACGCTACCCGGACGTGCACCCACCCCTGCCATTCTATGAACAGAGTGCTGTGGCCAATTTTGTTGTAAAAGATTTGGAATACTCCACCACGGTCCTACGGGCACCATTCTTGGCATAATCTAGATGTCGTTCCTGAATGTAAACACACAACACGATACCAGTGGAGTGTTTTCATTTACTGAGGAGGACGCGAGGAGAATCACTTCCTCAATCACCGCTTCAAATGAGTTTTTATCAAACTCTAATCCAAGGGCTTCTGTGAACACACTTGAGAAAATATACCGCAAAGCCATATCATTGGAGCTACACATGGTGACCCTGGCAGAATACTATAAAAAGAAAATCATCCCACGGGGCCTCCGTTGCAACCTCCGACCTACCTTGTTCTCGGAAGACCCAGAATTCTGCCTGCAGTTCGAGAGAATTTTAAACAAAGCGTCATTCGACATTATCCTTCTAACCCTAGAGAGTGCAAATAAGGAAATCAAGAAAACCAAGGAGGAGATCACCACACTTGAACAGAACCTCTTCCGAGAAACACCAACAGACGAAGCAACATCCATCTGTACTAATCTGACTCAAAAAAACAACCATTTCAGACGTACCCTAGAGGAACGTAAGAAATCTAAGTTCCAGAGAGACGTCAAAGATTACTCTACAAACCAGGTATACCGCACAGTATCAAGAGACTTCCCAGCTACAGATACCATACCCCCCTTCACCTCGGGATCCTCGAGCGCAAGCGAGGCCGATTTTTTTGACAGAGCCACTGGCCGCAACAGAGGCAGAGGCCGACAAGGAGGGCGGGGAAGAAACACAGGAAGAGGAAGACAAAATTTCCGCTCCCAGTCCCGGGACCCAATTCGAACCAGGTCCACGTACGGGAACTAGACACAGACCCCTGTAACTCGGAATATTTGACCATCAACTTATCCAAAAGAAACCTTTCTGCAGACGAGATATCAGCTCTCAACTTAGGCCTGGGCTTTGTCCCCACTAACCTCTACAATCCATACACACAGGATAAAGAGATGTCCCGTTTCTTTCGTGCTATCAGACTACGGGCATACCTGGATATCGAAAAACCAATCTGGATGAACGAACAACCACTTTCTGCCTCACCGTTCCAGACCCGAACCAGAGGATGCAAGCCTCCAAGTACATATATGCCTCCGTAAAAATACGAGATGATCGAAAAGTATATATCTAAAGTCCAAGACGAGATGAGCAAACTGGAAAAGGAATCAACCACTAAAAAGGTGAGATTCAACCTATCTAGGGGCCAAAAAGGCGCATTAAAAGAACTTGCCCAGGATAGGAACATAATCATTAAACCAGCCGATAAAGGCTCGGGGATAGTGATTATGGACCGCCTAAAATACAAAAACGAGATCCTAAGACAATTGGGAGAACATGGTACCTACCAACCATTGGACCAGGATCCCACCAGGAGGTTCTTAACTGAACTGTCTGAAATTGTGGGACATGCCCATGCCAATGGGCTACTGACAAACAAAATGGTCGAGTACCTGGTCCCCCAATATCCTCGGATTCCAGTTATCTACACACTCCCCAAGGTCCATAAAGACATGGAGAATCCCCCCGGGCGACCGATCGTCTCAGGATGTGATTCGGTTTTTCAGGCGGCAGCCAAATTCCTGGATAACCTTCTACGACCTTATGCCCTGAGTGGCAGGTCGTATATCCGGGACACTACGGATTTTCTAAACAAAATCCACATGGCCCAACTTGGGGAGAACAACCCATACTTGGTAACCATGGACGTAACAAGCTTATACACCAACATACCCACAGACGCAGGCATTGAATGCGTCAGGATGGCCCTATCCAGAGAGGCAGAATTTTCTCCAGCGGAAAAGGAATTCATACTGTCCCTACTAACTTTCGTCCTCAAGCGTAACTACTTTCTTTTTGAGGACCAATTTTATTTACAGATGTCCGGGACAGCGATGGGGTGTAACGTAGCTCCTACGTTCGCCGTCATCTATATGAATTCTTTTGAGGAGAAGGTGGTATACCCCCATGCAATGTTTCAGGATCACGTACATTGCTGGGTTAGATATATTGACGATATCTTCTGTATTTGGCAGGGTACCCAGGAAGATCTCCAGACCTTCCATCAGGACATCAATACCGGCGTTTCCAGCATCTCTCTCTCTTTGTGCTCCAGCCAGTCTGAGATCTCCTTTTTGGATGTCTGCCTGAAGGTAAGGGATAAAGCCATCACCACTGATTTATACACGAAACCCACTGACAGAAACAGCTTACTTAGGTATAATAGCTTCCATCCCCCAGGCCTTATTCGATCCCTACCACAATCCCAGCTGATGAGGGTTAAACGGATCGTATCCGACCCATTTATATTGGACCACAGACTCCGCGAGATGTCATCAAAATTTTTGGCAAGGGGCTTTCCATCCTATATTCTTGACTCACACACCTTAAAAATAGCTGAGATCCCAAGAAACAATCTACTGACACCAAAGGCGCGTTCGAAATCTTCCGGCCAAAAACGTATCCCATGCGTCACCACATTCTCACACCAAAGTAGGGAGATCAAAAAAATCATCAATAAACACTGGCACATCCTTGCCGGTAATTTTCCCAATGTTTTCAAAGAAGTGCCACTCATGTCCTATAAAAGAGCAAAAAACATCAGAGATTTATTAGTCAAATCTGACATCGGGAGCAACAAGGGCTCCGGGATCCAGACCACCATCACTGGTTCACCTATTAGTGGCACGTACCCGTGCCTGTCATGTGCCCAATGCAGCAGCGTCACGAAAGGTCCCACCTTCACTCACCCTACATCAGGGAAGACGTTTAAGATTGTAGGCCACTTCTCGTGTCAGACAAACTTCGTGGTGTACCTCATCAAATGCCCATGCGGCCTCGGCTATGTTGGCCAGACCATTCAAAAAATCAAAGAACGAATCTGCCAACACAAATCGAACATCCGTACCAAAAAAACGGATGCCCCTCTTGTCGAACACTTTCTACAACACAAACACGCCATCAGCCAATTACGTTTCCAGGTAATTGACTGGATCCCTCCCCTTAGACGAGGGGGGGACCGCCAAGCGGTGCTCCAGGAGAGAGAGATGTCCTGGATCCGTCGGTTAAATACCCTACAACCGGTCGGGTTAAACAAGGATTATTTGTAAGCCAATTGTTTATTCAGTCCTTCATAATGTATCTTAAATCTGTTTTATGTGCTTCTATTACAGGACCAGAACTGTTCAGTAGCGGATGGTGACTTCCGCAAAGCACACTTTACGGTCCCAAGATACCTTTGCAGAGCATCTCAAGGGTGTAGTCAAGATCTACCATCTCGTTGTCCAACCGTGCCCCACTATCTTGTGGTGCTACTTCCACCCGTCTTCAGAACACGGTGCTACTTTGATTTTCTGTTCATGTTCATGTGTGGACGCGTGAGTGTTCATTCCGTCCAACCCGGCCCGATCTGCTTGGTTCCACGCTCTTCCCTCCCCGATGTAGCTTGGAGCTAAACAACCGGGCAAAACAATTAAGTGGGTATACCTGTGACAGTTCTCTGTCACCCAGTATGTCATGAATTGTACCTATTGGATTTAAATGTATCTTCTATGCAGACAGTCTGATGTTTTGTATCCTAATATTATATGGTCACATATGGGCTCATGACTTGGATGTCCTATGGATATGTACATATACCTCTGATTCAGACGATTACCGATCATCCACACAGGCACCCCTCTGGGCCGCCACCCCATAACTGGCCGCGTATGATCTCATTTCACATATCTGAGCAGGGATATATATACATATATATAGATATGTACTTGATGCCTCTTGACCTGATGCTATCTACAGGGACACTGTGCCTGCGCCCCAGCATCACCCTCCGACGCATGCAGGCACTTCCTAGTGGACATTCCCCCATCCCAACACCCATGCAGGCCAAGGGGTAGGGACATTACTTATTCTAGTTGTCCTAAATATCGCCCCCCTATTTGCGCAAGGCTATTTCACCACTCCGATTCCCTGTAGTTTCGACAGGGACAGTGCAGTCATGTGACCAGGTCACATGACTACACATCCACGGTGACACGCACGGGACTACCGGAAGTGACATACCGGAAGTGACATACCAGAAGTGCCATACCGGAAGTGACACATCGGCATACTCGCACTTTGGTATGCAATTTGCACTCCAGGCCCTGCTTCAACAACTAGGCCCGCCCATCCCTGGCATCACATGACTCCCACCCACCTACCACAACACACCAGGGTACTTTTAAAGATGGCGCCCCCCATGTGCAAACAAGCGCCGGCTGTATACTTAGTGTGGTCCTCAGAGTGGTGAGTCCTTCTACCGATACCTGTATACCTTGATATTATGTACTGGTTCTTGTATTCTAGAATAGCCTTGTATCCTATAAGCCTGCTTTACCTCTGGACATTCCATTGTACAAAGGTTTATTATGCACTCCTAGGAGTTTATTCCCCTTATATCTCTACTATGCACTGTTTCATGTTGCCTCAGCCCTATTTGAGTGGTGTGACACTTGGGACTAACCGGTGACAGCCCCTCTGCCGCAGGTGCGCCCCGACTGCCCCACCATGCAAATTTAACCATTTATATGTAGCTATATGGCTCGCTGCCATAAACAGGAAGTATGAATTTTTCTATGCAATTATAGATGTCTCCATGTATGTGCTGTTGTGCTCTGGGGCAATCGTCTTTTTCCGATTGGCCACGGTGCACACCACGTACATAACCAGGAATCTTGTTTTTAACACCCAGTGCTATTTTGTTAAATGGAACGCCCAGGAATATGTATTGCATATGTGATGTTAACTATGCCCATTGGGCCCGCCTCCTTCGCATGTGATTCTTAGCAGTACAATCATGTATTTATGCTATCATGTATTTTTGATTTATATGATTATCATATTAATTTTTTGGTACATCTATGTACACTATTATGTATTTTTTTTGATCACTGTATGAACCCTTTTTTTGATCACTGTATGAACTTCTCTTTCTGTACATTATGTCTTGTCAGCCTGATGAAGGGCGATTATTACGCCTGAAACGTTGCAACTGACAAAAAAAACCCACCTATTCCGGCTGAAATAACATGAAATAAAATCATTTAATTATCACTAAAAAAAAGGAGTGCTGTCTAAAAATTTGTGACACTTACAAGTTCTGGAGGTGGAGCCTTAGAACGCTACCCGGACGTGCACCCACCCCTGCCATTCTATGAACAGAGTGCTGTGGCCAATTTTGTTGTAAAAGTAATGGCAACCCACACCAGACACATGGTGTTGGCTTGTATGTCTCCACACTAAGCCTGATTGCAGTCGGCACTTTCCAGCCTTTCTACGAGCTTGGATGTGGCTATAAATGGCAAACTATAATATCCAGTAATTAAGGTTTCATATACTATGCTTCAGAACCCAAAATAAAAGAGTACACCAACTTGTTTGTGTAATCATTGACCAAGCTCCTCTAGCAGTAATCTAATTTGGCAATCTTAGCTTAATCTCGATGTTTTCCAGGTGTTCCTTCTGGATTTTCTATTAGCGTATATACTGTATAATGACTTTCTGGATTTATTCTACTGGGCGTACTGAGCTTAAAACATAAAAATTAAAGCTATTTCCTTATTACTTTAGCATCTCCTTACGTTTTTCCAGTGGCGGACTGGCCCTACATCCTAAATGGAATTTTCCAGGTGGGCCAATACCCACACACCTGCCCAACCCCTCCTTACAGCTACTGGCTGAGAACATAATGATCTGATTCCCTCAGTATTAATTGGGGAGAGGTAGGGGCCAGCCTCGGTGGCATATAGCACAAGATGGTGACAGATCACATTAGTAGCAGAACCCAACAGTGGTGTGATAGCAAGGTCCGGTGGCATGCATATCTTAAAAAATTTAACATGTACATATCAGTAGGCCAAAAATCCCTATTAATTCGGAATTATGTCACACACGGGTGATGGGGAATCACTTAGAGGTGCTCCCACTGGCAGACAACACCTGAAAGCAGTCTGACAAATGAAGAAATAAATAAATAATAGTGGGGCACTCCCTGTAATAATACATACGGATAATACAATTAATGGTATAAATAAGTCAATAAGACAGATACTAAATGCTAAAATTGATGGCAACAGTCATAGAAGGTAAATATATGGAAATCAGGGTTCCGGTCTCAAGGGCTGTTACTTGTGTTCAAATTCCGCGCCAACCTTTAAAGTAAACGTGACCCCGCGATGAGTCAGGGTTCCCTCCGTGTAACGAGAGTTGTCTGAGCGGTTCGATATTTTCAGTAAAAGAATCCACGCCTCCTCGATGTGCGTTTTTTCTTTATTTGAAGATAAGGGGTAACACCAAACGCGTTTCGGGGTTTAGGTTAGGGGTTGAGCCACTGATGAAGGGGTCATTTCTCTAAACCCCGAAACGCGTTTGGTATTACCCCTTATCTTCAAATAAAGAAAAAACGCACATCGACCGGCTGAGGAGGCGTGGATTTTATTACTGGCGTGGATTTTTATTACGGGACGCCGCTGTTTGTGTTAAGTGCAAACATTTCATACCATCAGAGGTCTGGTTGACTGTTAATTCCCAGAGATTGAGATCTCCTGATGAATTGGTCAATTGGATATATTTTTTAACAGTATTGTGAACACTATATATATATATATATATATATATATATACACACACACACTCACCTAAAGAATTAATAGGAACACGATACTAATACGGTGTTGGACCCTCTTTTGCCTTCAGAACTGCCTTAATTCTACATGGCATTTATTCAACAAGGTGCTGATAGCATTTTTTAGAAATGTTGGCCCATATTGATAGGATAGCATCTTGCAGTTGATGGAGATTTGAGGGATGCACATCCAGGGCACGAAGCTCCCGTTCCACCACATCCCAAAGATGCTCTATTGGGTTGAGATCTGGTGACTGTGGGGGCCATTTTAGTACAGTGAACTCATTGTCATGTTCAGGAAACTAATTTGAAATGATTCGAGCTTTGTGACATGGTGCATTATCCTGCTGGAAATAGCCATCAGAGGATGAGTACATGGTGGTCATGAAGGGATGGACATGGTCAGAAACAATGCTCAGGTATGCCCGAGGCATTTAAACGATGGCCAATTGGCACTAAGGGGCCTAAAGTGTGCCCAGAAAACATCCCCCACACCATTACACCACCACCACCAGCCTGCACAGTGGTAACAAGGCATGATGGATACATGTTCTCATTCTGTTTACGCTAAATTCGGACTCTACCATTTGAATTTCTCAACAGAAATCGAGACTTATCAGACCAGGCAACATTTTTCCAGTCTTCAACAGTCCAATTTTGGTGAGCTTGTGCAAATTGTAGCCTCTTTTTCCTATTTGTAGTGGAGATGAATGGTACTCGGTGGGGTCTTCTGCTGTTGTAGACCATCCGCCTCAAGGTTGTGCGTGTTGTGGCTTCACAAATGCTTTGCTGCATACCTCGGTTGTAACAAGTGGTTATTTCAGTCAACGTTGCTCTTCTATCAGCTTGAATCAGGCGGCCCATTCTTCCCTGACCTTTAGCATCAACAAGGCATTTTCGCCCACAGGACTGCCGCATACTGGATGTTTTTCCCTTTTCACACCATTCTTTGTAAACCCTAGAAATGGTTGTGCGTGAAAATCCCAGTAACTGAGCAGATTATGGAATACTCAGACCGACCCGTCTGGCACCAACAACCATGCCACGCTCAAAATTGCTTAAATCACCTTTCTTTCCCATTCTGACATTCAGTTTGGAGTTCAGGAGATTGTCTTGACCAGGACCACAACCCTACATGCATTGAAGCAACTGCCATGTGATTGGTTGACTGGATAATCGCATTAATGAGAAAGAAAACAGGTGTTCTTAATAATTCTTTAGGTGAGTATATATATGCACACTCTTGGCATTCTCTTGATGAGCTTCAAGAGGTAGTCACCTGAAATGGTTTTCACTTCACAGATGTGCCCTGTCAGGTTTAATAAGTGGTATTTCTTGCCTTATAAATGGGGTTGGGACCATCAGTTGCTTATGGATAAGTCAGGTGGATACACAGCTGATAGTCCTACTGAATAGACTGTTAGAATTTGTATTATGGCAAAAAAAAAGCAGCTAAGTAAAGAAAAACGAGTGGCCATCATTACTTTAAGAAATGAAGGTCAGTCAGTCTGAAAAATTGGGAAAACTTTGAAAGTGTCCCCAAGTGCAGTCACAAAAACCATCAAGCTCTACAAAGAAACTGGCTCACATGCGGACCGCCCCAGGAAAGGAAGACCAAGAGTCACCTCTGCTGCGGAGGATAAGTTCATCCGAGTCACCAGCCTCAGAAATCGAAGGTTAACAGCCGCTCAGATTCAATGCCACACAGAGTTCTAGAGTTCTAGCAGCAGACACATCTCTAGAACAACTGTTAAGAGGAGACTGTGTGAATCAGGCCTTCATGGTAGAATATCTTCTAGGAAACCACTGCTAAGGACAGGCAAAAAGCAGAAGAGACTTGTTTGGGCTAAAGAACACAAGGAATGGACATTAGCCCAGTGGAAATCTGTGCTTTGGTCTGATGAGTCCAAATTTGAGATCTTTGGTTCCAAACACCATGTCTTTGTGCGACGCAGAAAAGATGAACGGATGGACTCTACATGCCTGGTTCCCACCGTGAAGCATGGAGGAGGAGGTGTGATGGTGTGGGGGTGCTTTGCTCATGACACTGTTGGGGATTTATTCAAAATTGAAGGCATACTGAACCAGCATGGCTACCACAGCATCTTGCAGCGGCATGCTATTCCATCCGGTTTGCGTTTAGTTGGACCATCATTTATTTTTCAACAGGACAATGACCCCAAACACACCTCCAGGCTGTGTAAGGGCTATTTGACCATGAAGGAGAGTGATGGGGTGCTGCGCCAGATGACCTGGCCTCCACAGTCACCAGACCTGAACCCAATAGAGATAGTTTGGGGTGAGCTGGACCGCAGAGTGAAGGCAAAAGGGCCAACAAGTGCTAAGCATCTCTGGGAACTCCTTCAAGACTGTTGGAAGACCATTTCAGGTGACTACCTCTTGAAGCTCATCAAGAGAATGCCAAGAGTGTGCAAAGCAGTAATCAAAGCAAAAGGTGGCTACTTTGAAGAACCTAGAATATGACATATTTTCAGTTGTTTCACACTTTTTTGTTATGTATATAATTCAACATGTGTTAATTCATAGTTTTGATGCCTTCAGTGTGAATCTACAATTTTCATAGTCATGAAAATAAAGAAAACTCTTTGAATGAGAAGCTGTGTCCAAACTTTTGGTATGTACTGTATATATATATATATATATATATATATATATATATATATATATATATTTACCTTTTATGACTGTTGCCATCAATTTTAGCATTTAGTATCTGTCTTATTGACTTATTTATACCATTAATTGTATTATCCAAGTTTTATCCCACATCAATAAAATCCCAATACTACAGGGAGTGCCCCACTATTATTTATTTATTTATAAAAAAATCCCTATTGTAGAAATGACAGTAGAGGCAGCAGGTGGGCGGCAGCATCATAATGGTTGCAGCAGCACGTGGTCAGAAGTAATGGCCAATTTTGCACAATATTCCAGTGTGCCAGCAAACTACAATATGATTGTTAGTGGCAGAATGACCTATTCTGTTGCATCAGGCAGCAGTGTCCGGAAATCCTGGTTGATCCTTGCCTGATTCATCTTTATGAGTTCTCTTAGGGGTAACTATGCCCCCCGCTGTACTGAAAACCTGCTCTGAAGGAAGGAAAGCATGCCCAGGGCAAACTCAGCCAGTTGCGGCCACATTTCAAGTTTGCATGCCCAATTGTCCAGGGGATCTTGGATTATGGGTGAAAGGGTACAGTCCAAGTATGCCACCATCTGCTGGTTGAGGTACTGTTGGATGTCCCACTGCTTCTGCTGCTGGGTAATTTCTTCAGAAGACAGCTGAAGAAAACTGCTCTTCAGAGACTTCAGGCTTAGATTGCTGCTTATAGAGCTGGTACTGCTCCTGAGTCCTGCCCCCCCAACACACATACCAGTTATGGCAGTGGAATGTGAGAGCAGAGGGACCCCTGGTTAGACCTTTCTGAGGACAGCAGAGGGTGCTCATAGGCAGCTCATTTTTGCATACCACTTAGCGGGTCTATTAATATACACCTAGTTTTGACCTGTAGCGAGGGTCCCCATTTTTTGCCTGTAGTGAGGGTCCAGCAATGTTGAGAGCCAGTAGTCATCCCTCTGCCAAATTCTGACAATGCAGCTGTCACTACACAAACATGACAACATCCATCTGGGCATTTGTGCAAGGGACTCGGAGGGCCTCCCTACCTCCATCACCACTGCATAATGACATGGTCTGTCATGGTCCTCTGGGTCATCTTTGTCGTCATCCTCTAGTTCCCATGCTCCTCCTGCTCCTCTCCTGTCCCTTGGGCAGATAAACCACCTAGGTGTGCATAAAGTTCCTGAGCATTTATGTCCTCCTCCTCATCCTTATCCTCTGCCAGTTCATTTTCCTCAGGGCTCAGATAGCTATGAGATGTAGTCACCACGTCTAGTGATGAGCGGCAGGGGCAATATTCGAATTTGCAATATTTCATAAGTATTTGGGCGAATATTCATCATAAATCTGCAAATTCAAGAATTTTCCATTATTTTCTTGATTGCGAAAATCGGCGATATGATATGTGCATATTGCGTGTGCAATACAGGCGTGGGTCACATTTGCTACATTTCTCAAGCTTCTAGAAGTTTCCTGAGACTAGAGAAAATGGTTGGCACGGCAGAACATTACAATAGCTTTATATGCAGGTGGTAGGCAATTGAGAGTGCCGGATTTGTGTGAGGGGGAGGCGGGACGTTCACTATTTAAACCTGGCCCTCCTGCCCCCACTTGTCGGTTTGAACACTTTCAAATCGGCTTGTGGGTTGGTGCCAGAGAAGTGTGTGCGTCACTGGAGGATCGGGTGATCGGTTGCGTCGGGCTCGTCGCTACGGTGATTAGGTAGGCAGGGTGGCCGCACACCCATCTTGCGATGTATTAACATGTGGGGCTGCCGAGCATGCCGCCGGTCCCCAGCCGCGCTGGCGACTACCCGCGCTCCCGATCGCTGCCGGCACCCCCAGTGACATCTCCGGTTTTCTCTATGTGTGTACTCGTGGTTACTACACACTCCCGCTCTAGGCACCCCCATACAGGCACCCCGATCCGCGCCAGGCCCGGCGCCAAGCACCCCCGCTCCCACATACAGTGTCCCCCAGGCGGGCACCCCTCACCTGTGGCGCAGCAGCGTCGGATCACGCCGGCTCCACAGCGCAGCTCGGCTTGTTAGTGGGCGACACCTACAGGCCCATACTGGTACTGCAGTCCAGGTACAGGCATCCCTTGCTCAGGCAGTGGCTAGGTTCAAGGCAGGGGAAAAGGGGGGGGGGAAGTGTGTGTTTAATATATTTGGAATATGTATTGAAGAGCAAAGACATAGAGGGTTTAAAGGAGGGGGGGCTGGCCACTGCACTTGCGCACGCAGCCGGGCCGCCCGTAAGGCCGTACGGTGCGGCAGGGGGTTGGTTAAAGTGCAGTCGCCATAGTCCGGTGGTTAGCTAGGGAGCGGCGGCATAAGTGAAGGGTCACCCAGCCGGCATGCGCCCACTCATATGTCTGTCCTTGTTTACCCAGGTCCACAGGTGGTTGGCTAAATTTACGACACTGTGGGGGTTTGTGGCTGTCATGGCCGCCAGGTGAGTTAGGGGTGGTGCATGCACGGGCTGAACCCCTCTTTTCTCCTGCTTAGGCTTGGGGTCGGGGGATGGTGGACTACTAGGTCCAGGCCGCTGGCGCATCTATTACAGGGTGGCGCCTACAGTTGTGGCCTTTGGTGGGGGGGAGGAGAAAAAAAAAAAAATTTTGTACAGAGAGGAATGTTGCTTTGCCAGGTCTGTTACGACTACAGCCTCCTTATAAAGCCCTGCCACGACTGCAGGCAACAGTCTGTCACGTCTACAGACCCGCTCTAAAGCCCTGCCACGACTGCAGGCAACAGTCTGTCACGACTACAGACCCGTTATAAAGCCCTGCCACGACTGCAGGCATCAGTCTGTCACGACTACAGACACGTTATAAAGTCCTGCCACGACTGCAGGCATCAGTCTGTCACGACTACAGACACGTTATAAAGTCCTGCCACGACTGCAGGCATCAGTCTGTCACGACTACAGACCCGTTATAAAGCCCTGCCACGACTGCAGGAATCAGTCTGTCACGACTACAGACCCGCTCTAAAGCCCTGCCACGACTGCAGGCACAAATCCATTGCGACTACAGACTCATTATTTAGGCCGGCCACTACGGCACGCAGTAACCTCACGACGACATACTCGTGAGCCATACTACCACGGCGGTAGGAGGGATTCCGGTACCGCTACTTACGATGCAGGGTCCCCTCGGGGCTGCAGGTGCGAGGCGGTCACATCCACGGACTCGGCCGCACTCCCGTTGACCACAGGCACGGGGTGGGGATAGCTGCGGGAGGTGGCGGCACGGCCAAACATGCAGCCCAGACACAGCCGGGGAATGCAACTTCACGGTCACAGGCTAGGCCCGGTCAGGCCCCAGTCTCCCAGCGGGTCCCAGTTACACCACAAAAAAAATAAAAATAAAATAAAAATGTATATATGTGCAGCATACGGGTAGGCTACCCGACACTGCTAGATTTGAAGGTGTAGTTCCCTTTAAGTCAGTCAGGCCAGTTACCGGCAATCCTTATCACAGCCAGCAGAGGGAGCCCCCAGTTCAGTATAAATAGGCTAGGGCCTAGCTCAGGAGAGAAGAAGTTTCCAGACTCAGTGCAGAGAGGGTTCCCTCCTGAGTCCGTATGCATAGAAGTCAGAAGGGCATAGCTAAACAGCCTGAAGACACAGAATACCACAGAGGCCGATCAGATAAAGCAAGAGGTACTCAAGATAACAGAGGAGGTACTAGATAAGGACAGCTTCAAGGGTACGCCAGATAAAGGGCATTAGACCTTGGAGAGAAAGTCACATGTTTCAGGACCAGTCAGGAATAGTGTGCAAGCCGCCTGTACTGCATCTCCTGTAATCAACACTCTGTATAAAACATTGCTAAGACCGGCCATTCTGTACTTCCACGAACCAGCTGTATTCCAATAGTAACCAACTGTCTTTCATGGAACTGCGCTTTCAACTGCGTCCATGTATTATAATCACTGATATTCAGTAAAGTTCCAGTTTTTGTTGGCTATCCTATGCTTGCTTCATTCTTCTACAATACCGTACACGGCGTGTCACCGTTTAATTGACACTGGCGTCACGAACTTTTAAATACCTGCCTGTTCCAGCATTTGCCCCAATTGAAGACGACAGTGGATCCCAGGTTAGTGAGTCAATCTGCACTACAAAGCCCAGCATACACTACTGACCCCCTGGGACACTGCATCGCTCTTTTTGGCGTCACGAACAGGATCCGCATACTTCTGAAGTGCAGAGAAGTGTGAACTGTGTGCTTTAACTATTCCACCACCGTATTGCAAAGACTGTAACCTTTATTCCCAAATCTGTGGATTAAAATTGTGCCTGGGAGGAATCAGAGGCGCTGTACTGTGTTGCGCTACCCCCAGAGAGAAAATCGTATTTGTGGACTGTGATTTATTGGACTTGTCATCACCCTGCTTGCTGTCAGGGAATCGCGGTCAAGATGGCCACCAGCCGCCTGGAGTAAAGTTTCCCGCGCTGCTGAGGACCTTCGTGGGCGGATCCCTTCAAGGACACCGAAAAGCCCGCCCCTCTTCATCATCGCACCGCCGCTGCCCTGTTTCCTCTACGTCACCGCGGTCGCAGGAAGTCCGGAGTCTCTCGAGATTTGGCCTGCGCACACCCGGCGAAACCGGTAAGAACTTGTATCCGGAGGGAAGGGGATTGTTCCGGCCCCTTTAGTCACCAGCGGCCACCTCGTAATAAGTTAACATGTCAGATCCGGGAGTTGCCGAGCGGCCGGACCCGGGAGAGCTTGCGGCTCCTAATCATCCTATAGCCCCCAGCATGATGCCCTTTACCATGCCTTACTACTTTGGGGCCCCATGGTTTCCCCGCTATAACGGAGAGGTCCATACCCTAAGAGACTTTAAAGAAAAGTTGCTGGCCTTATTCAAACTATACCCCATAAATGCCGATCAGCAAATGGAAATCTTGCTAGCGCAACTGGAGGGGGCTGCCCGCAGAGAGGTATTATCCTGGCCTGCTGCGGAACGGAGTACTCTAGAGCAGATATTCACCCGCCTCAGGGCCACTTTTGAAACGAGGACTGCCTCAGAGATAAAGATGCACTTCTTTGGCAAGAAACAGAAGTCCGGTGAGTCCCTCCGTGACTATGCCCTATCACTTCAGGAGGCTTTGGGGGCTGTAATTCAGATAGATCCCAAGGAAGCTGATAACCAGGACCAGACCCTGAGAGAACAATTTATTACCGGAGTGTCTAGTGAGCAAATAAGGACCCAATTAAAGATGCTGTCCGCCCAACACCCTAACAGTACCTTTCTGGACTTTAAAGAACTGGCTATAAAAATTCTGGGGTCAGCAGTATCTACAGAGTTGAACACCCCAACTGAGTTACCAGCCTGCAGGTCAAAACCGCTTATCATTAACCGAGCTGAGGCCGGTCAAGCTGCTCAAGCTACAGCTACAGATACTATCGCCATGCTGACAGAGCAAGTAAATCACCTCACTAAAAGCCTAGAGAGAGTGTGCAGAAAAATGGAGGAATGGGAAAAACCTATGATGTCAGAAGAAGAGCTCCTGTCACCCTCTAAGCCGTTCCCACCTCCATACCAAGAGACTCACCCCAGGGATCCTGGGAGGCGCAATAGGGGTCGCCAGCGGCCCGTGTGTACATACTGCAAAAAGATGGGACACGCAGAATCCACTTGCTGGCAGTTAAACGGGCAACCCCTGAGGCTGAGGACCACCCCTCGGGAGGTAGAACACTAGGTCCAAAATATCGAAATTGGATGCCACGGTATGTAGGATCCCATCCTAAAATCAATGTAGAGATTAACGGGGTCCCCTTTGAAGCCCTATTAGATACTGGGTCTCAGGTCACTACTATTCAGCTGCCCGCTTTTGAAAGATTCTGGGACACCAACCAATTGACCCAGCCGCCTGAATCCTGGGTAGAGATTATCGCCAGCAATGGCAAACCGGTAAAGATCCATGGATACTGGGAACCCACCCTGCAGGTGGGAGAAGTAACCTTGCCTCAACAGGGGGTGATAGTAGTACAGGCCGGCGACAGAGGAGGACATCCTGTCATTCTAGGCACCAATGTCTTCAAAAACTGTTATGCTGAAATACTTGCCATATTACATCAGACTCTGCCCACCGCTTCCTCTGCATCCAAGAGGGTGATTCAAAAGACTATCACTGTGTTAAGTGCCCAGCAGAGGTTTGCTAACGGGAAAGGAGAAATTTGTACTGCCAAGATTCGTGATAATAAGCCTGTGACCTTGCCTCCTAATTCCCAAACTCTCTTATGGTGTCGTGCTGTCCTGGGAGTCCAAGGCCAAGATTATCCAGCCGTGGTGGAGCCAATCCAGATGGAGAACTACCCTTATGTGAGAGCTGCCAAGTGCCTGGTGAACGTCTCCCAAGGTAAAGTACCTGTCCGTCTGATTAACCTGAGTGATCATCCTGTTGCGCTTACTAAGCATTACCCTGTTGCCCAGCTTTCTCAGGTGTTCTTCCAAGACATCATCCGTCTTCCAGTGACAGAAAAGCCGCCAGCTGCAGTCAGCGGATGTCCGCCGGTGCCCCAGTCACAAGTACCCTGGTGGGAAGAGCTACATGTCGGGGACGAGACTACCCCCCAACATCAACAAGAAGGGATACTACGGCTTGTCAAAGAGCACCACCAGGCCTTCAGTAAACATGCTGCTGATTATGGAGAGGTTAGTGCCATACAACACACCATACCTACTGGCTCTCATCCTCCTATCAAGGAGAGATACCGACCCTTACCGCCTACTTCTTATCAGACTGTAAAAGAAATGATCCAAGAGATGAAAGACTCTAATGTAATCCGGGACAGTCGTAGCCCGTGGGCGGCACCCCGGGTCCTTGTAAAGAAGAAGGATGGTGGTATCCGTTTCTGCGTGGACTATAGAAAAATTAACCAAATAACCCACAAAGACGCATACCCACTGCCCCGCATTGAAGAGTCACTAACTGCTCTGGGCTCCGCTGCCTATTTCTCCACATTGGACTTGACCAGTGGCTACTGGCAAGTACCCATGGCCCCGGCAGATAGGGAAAAGACTGCTTTCACCACTCCCATGGGCCTGTTCGAATTCAATTGTATGCCGTTCGGGCTATGTAATGCCCCAGGAACTTTCCAGAGACTAATGGAGCGGTGTTTGGGTCACAAAAACTTCGAAACAGTGCTGCTGTATCTAGATGACGTCATTGTATACTCAAAAACATATGAAGACCACCTGAAACACTTAGCAGAGGTCTTTGAATCCTTGTCAAATATGGCCTGAAGGTAAAGCCATCTAAATGCCACCTGCTCAAACCTGCGGTAAAATACCTGGGGCATGTGGTAAGCGGAGAGGGTGTACAACCTGACCCTGATAAGTTAGCGGCTGTCCGTAACTGGCCGGTACCCACTACCGTCAAAGAGGTGAGGGGTTTCCTTGGTTTTGCCGGCTACTATAGACGTTTCATCCCCCATTTTGCTCAAATAGCCGATCCTATCCAGGAACTCTTGAGGGGGCAGCCCAAGAAAAGTCCTAGAACTCCAGTGCTCATTGAGTGGAATGAAGAGAGAGAGATAGCGTTCCAGTTGTTAAAAAAGAAACTGACCGAGCCTCCCGTGTTAGGTTATCCCGACTACAGCAAGCCCTTCCATCTGTATACTGATGCTAGCAAGCGGGGCCTGGGGGCTGTGTTAGCCCAGATTCAAGAGGGAAAAGAAAGAGTGATAGCTTATGCAAGCCGCTCCTTGAAAGGAGCTGAGAAAAATGACCAGAATTATAGTTCCTTCAAACTAGAATTCCTGGCACTAGTGTGGGCAGTGACGGAAAAATTCAAAGATTATCTAGCCGCTACCCCATTCATTGCATTCACTGATAATAACCCTCTGGCACATCTAAATACAGCTAAATTGGGGGCTTTGGAGCAAAGATGGGCCTCTCGTCTCGCCAACTATGATTTCTCTGTAAAATATCGCGCTGGACGTACTAATGACAATGCTGATGCTTTATCCAGACTTCCCACAGAGACAGCTCCTGATGATGTGCGAGATGCTTGGGAAGATGTAGAAATGCCGGCCTTCTACCATAAATTTGCTCAACAGGATCAGGCTCGGGCTACCAGTAACAGAGCTGCAGTTCCTTCACCCTCCAGTAGGCCGGAACTCAAAGAAGAAAGGTGGGTGAAACTACAGTCTGAAAGTAGAGTGCTGGGTGAATTGTTGGACTTCATTACCAGTGGCAGAGCCCCTGAGAGGATTCGGCGTAAGAGTACAGATCCTGAGCTCATCAAACTGTGGAGACAGCGCCATCAACTCTTCATACAAAAGGGCCTGTTGCTACGGAGAAGCCTAGACCCAGTGTCCAACGAAAGAGTGCATCAAATTCTCATACCCCGACGAGATGCAGGTATGATGTTGGAGATGTACCACAATCAATCCGGTCACTTTGGGGTCCAAAAGACTGAGGCAAATATCCGCCAGCGGTTTTACTGGGTGGGCATGAGAGAAGACATGGAGAAGTGGTGTCGGGAGTGTGTAGCCTGTGCCTTGAAACGAGGTGAACACCATGATCAGAGGGCACCACTGAGACCCATTGTAAGTACTCGTCCTCTTGAACTTGTCGCCATCGACCATGTGAAACTGGAGCCTAGTCGCTCAGGGTATGTGTACGCTATGACTATTATTGACCATTTCACTAAGTTTGTTGTAGCGGTGCCTGTGAGAGACCAGACGGCCAAGACTACAGCCGAACTGTTCTGGAAACACTTCCTCCTGCCCTACGGTTGTCCAGAAAAGATCCTCACCGATCAAGGTCCTGCTTTTGAGTCCCACCTGTTCCATGAACTGTGCCGCCTGCACAACTGTAAGAAGATCCGGACGACGGCCTACCATCCGCAAGGTAATGGATTATGCGAAAAAATGAATCAGACCTTGATAGAGATGCTGAGGACCGTGCCTCCTGAAACCAGGGGAGATTGGCCTAATATGTTGCCACAGCTCATGTTCACATACAATCATACCATACACTGTTCCACCGGGTATACCCCCTTTTATTTGATGTTTGGGCGCCAAGGGTTATTGCCTGCTGACCACTCCTTGGATGTACTCGTACCTGATTGCATCAACCCATTCCCTAATACCGACTGGGTTGCTGAACACCAAAGGCGATTGAATACGGCCCAAGCTATTGTTCAGGAACGTATGGACTATGCTAGAGACCGGCAGCAGAGAGACTATGACCAAGCAGCCCATGCAGAACCCCTGACGATAGGGGCTGTGGTATGGTTAAAAAATAACCGCCGTACCAGTAAACTGGACAGTAAATGGGAGCAAAGTCCCTATGTTGTCACTGCAATCCCAAATGTTGGAACTCACACTTATGAGATCACCCGGGAGGGCAGGGGATCCCAAATTGTGCACCGAAACCGGTTAAAGCTCTGCCTGACACCAGGACCCAGTGCCGAGAGTTCTATATCTGAACCCCCTGTGTCAGAGTCATCGATACAGCCCGAGGATCCTATGCAGGCTGTCCGAAATCTAAGGTATGACGCTGATCCCATGCATTGGCTTCTGACACCATGGTTGAACTTGTTGGTGCCCGCTCCGGCACCTACTGTACCTTTACTTCCAGAAGAGCCGGTTCAAGATGCCCCGGATCCAGTTCCCCCTCTAGTGGATCCTGTTGTTCCTGTTGTTCCTGTTGTTCCTGTTGTTCCTGACCAAGGTCTCACGGATGGAGATCCTCCTGTTGCTACTCTCTCTTCTACCTCGGTGCTAAGGGAAGAGGAAACCCCTGTGTTGAGAAGGTCCACCCGGATGACCAGGGGACGTCCGCCAGTCCATTTAAGAGACTTTGACTATGCTGGTGGTGTCTCCTCCCGAACAGTTACTATCGGAAATAGCCTGCTTGATGTTTGTGCGCAAGAATGGACTCCTCCACGTGAGTCCTTGCCTGTTCTACACCCACGGGGAAACCCTGTGTAGTTCCTTATTATACTTCAGTCAAGAAAAATAGACTAACCTGGTTCACCTTAAGTCCGCTGTGCCAGGTCAGCGGCCGTGCCTAAGAAGAAAGAAGACGCCCCTCTTTCTCGCGTCATTTGTTGCAAATGTTATATTTTTTGTGTGAAATAGTTGTTTATCATATTTATAATGCCATGTTTAACTTATGCATCAGCTTATGTTGGTTCAGGGATGTGTGTGAGTACGAGGCCTTACTCACGTTAAAGTCTGGGGGTGTGCAGCATACGGGTAGGCTACCCGACACTGCTAGATTTGAAGGTGTAGTTCCCTTTAAGTCAGTCAGGCCGGTTACCGGCAATCCTTATCACAGCCAGCAGAGGGAGCCCCCAGTTCAGTATAAATAGGCTAGGGCCTAGCTCAGGAGAGAAGAAGTTTCCAGACTCAGTGCAGAGAGGGTTCCCTCCTGAGTCCGTATGCATAGAAGTCAGAAGGGCATAGCTAAACAGCCTGAAGACACAGAATACCACAGAGGCCGATCAGATAAAGCAAGAGGTACTCAAGATAACAGAGGAGGTACTAGATAAGGACAGCTTCAAGGGTACGCCAGATAAAGGGCATTAGACCTTGGAGAGAAAGTCACATGTTTCAGGACCAGTCAGGAATAGTGTGCAAGCCGCCTGTACTGCATCTCCTGTAATCAACACTCTGTATAAAACATTGCTAAGACCGGCCATTCTGTACTTCCACGAACCAGCTGTATTCCAATAGTAACCAACTGTCTTTTATGGAACTGCGCTTCCAACTGCGTCCATGTATTATAATCACTGATATTCAGTAAAGTTCCAGTTTTTGTTGGCTATCCTATGCTTGCTTCATTCTTCTACAATACCGTACACGGCGTGTCACCGTTTAATTGACACTGGCGTCACGAACTTTTAAATACCTGCCTGTTCCAGCATTTGCCCCAATTGAAGACGACAGTGGATCCCAGGTTAGTGAGTCAATCTGCACTACAAAGCCCAGCATACACTACTGACCCCCTGGGACACTGCATATATATACAGCCGGGCAGTTAACAGCGGAGTCGCGCATCCCGGCTACGGTCACAAAGACTACGATACTCGGACCTACTCATTTGACTACGGACTTCAGAAACCCTGCCCGACCAGGCGGCAGACCTGGCAGCGCTTCTGGTCACGACCGTGGGCGCCGTCGGCCCTTGGCCACAGACACTAGGTGTCCCCCCCCCCCCCAGGCAGAGCCGGTCTGGTCCGGCCAGTAGATAACGATTAGCATTGATGTGGTTACTAGAGTTTGAATTTCTTTTAGTAGGGAGATGTCGCAGGAGTTACTTCCGGAGGGGTCCTTATCGTCTCGGGACAGCGGGGAGCAGCAGTCCGTGAGATCAGCGGAGTTGCCGATAAGGTTGTGGACCGTCCCTAGGCTGACGGCAGAATTATCAAGAAGGGGGATACCGTTCCCGGCCGCCGCGAGGAAGGCGGAACTTCACCACCTTCTGACTTCACAACCAGCGGCTCCTAGCCGAGATGAGGGGTCCCTCAGTGCCATTCTGACTTCCCTAATGGAGCTGCATGCTGCGGTCAACACCATGGGTACAGCGGTGTCAGACATGCAGGCTAGGCTGGAGACTGTCGAGGGCCAGCCTGCAGCGTTCAACACAGTGTTGCAGACAGGGTCTGTCGCCAGCTCATCAGCATCCGCAGCGCCGGGTGGGTCCAGCTTTTCCACAACCATAGCTCCATCCCATTTTGTTCCTCCCAATATCCGGCAGGATATTCTGTAAGGGAAAGACATTAATTTGGCGTCCCTGCTCGTGCCAACACACGAAGCCCCGGACAACAAGACCATATCCTGCGGAGAGGTCTCTGTTGTGCTCAAGTCTAGGGACGCACGGCTCAACAGGAAACTCAATGTTCCCGAGTTTGTGCTGGCATTCAGCCTTTACTGAGACGTGGTGTGCTCTGCTAGCCCCCTTAGGAGGGAGGAGCTGGACCTGTATTTATTCAAGGTCGTCGACCTAGGGTACAAGTATGGAGGCACCGCCTTCTATGAGTACCACCGCTCCTTCTCGGCAAAGGCGGCGGCCACACTCGCTCAGTGCAAACATGTCGTAGACTGGTCTCGGATGGATACCGAGTTATTTTGCCGCCACTTTGCGGGCCTCAAGGCCCCGGCTTGCGCTGGTTGCGGTTCCTACGCCCACACGGCCGGATGGTGCTCAGAGAGCGGTAGCACAGCTGCGCCTTCCGTGTCAGGCGTTCTCCCCATCCAGCCGGCGGGCAGGGCTTCCGCGTCCAATGACAAGTTGGGGCGCCCGGTGAAATACCTGGGTAAGTCACCTTTATGCAATCATTTTAATTATGCCATATGCCACTACAATCAATGCAGGTTGTTGCACTTATGTACCCAGTGTTTCAGGGCTCACCCCCGCGTCGCTTGTGCGCAAAAAGGGGGGAATCACGCATGACTAAGCGTGGTTAACGTGGATCTCCTCGCCTGTTTCTTAGCCGGTCATCCAGATTCAGATTGGGTACTATACGTGCTCAATGGTCTGCGGTACGGCTTCCACACAGGCTTGCTGGCTCTTCCGCAAGCCCCGCAAGAGTGCGGGAACTTGGCGTCGGCTATCAGAGATCCCGAGACGGTCACCCAATTAATCCAAATCGAGCTGGATAAGGCTTATGTGATCGGCCCAGTGCGGCAGTTTGAGTGCTGGAGGGTCAACCCGGTCGGGGTGGTGACAGGAAAATTTTCCAATAAAAAAAGATTGATGTACGATTTGTCAGCCCCACATTCCTTAGCAGTCCCCAGTCTGAATTCTTTGATCCCCTCGGAAGAATTCTCCATGAGGTACGCCTCTATTGATGAGGCGATTGAGGTCATACTCAAGTTCGGGAGAGGGGCCTGGTTATCCAAGGCGGATATCACAGACGCCTTTAAACTGCTCCCCATCCATCCGGAACTCTGGCAGTGGCATGGGATAAAGTGGCAAGGGCTGTACTACTTTGCCAGCAAACTGACCTTCGGGTCCAAGTCAAGTCCATGGCTCTTTGATCAGTTGGCTAGTGCGTTGCATTGGGTCTTATCAGACGTCTTCAGGGTCAGCCATGTCACGCATTACCTGGACGACTTCCTTCTGGTCGAGCCCCCGACACGGCAGCCTCAGGACCTACAGCGCTTGCAGACAGTATTTTCTGACCTCAATGTGCCAATAGCTTCTCACAAAGTAGAAGGCCCCGACACCACCATCACGTTTTTAGGGATACGTTTAGACTCGGTGCGCATGCAGGCGAGTCTCCCACCTGATAAATTAGATAGAATCAGGCAGGCCGTGCATAGGTGGGCTCAAGTGAGAGTAGCTTCCAGAGCGGACCTGCAATCCCTGTTAGGCATGCTCAATTTTGCCATGCGCATCATTCCCCAAGGCAGGTCCTTCATCTCTAGGCTTTTGGCGCTGCTCCCACAGGCCCGCGCACAGAACGAGATGGTACGGTTAGGTCCAGAGGCCATGGCCGACCTGATGATGTGGGACAGGTTTTTGACACACTGGAATGGTGTGTCGCTCTTCATTCCGGTAGTCTCGAACCAGTCTCCAGTGGTCCACACTGATGCCTCATCATCAGTCGGCTTTGCCACGCTGTACGGCTACCACTGGTTCGCTGGTCCTTGGCCACCGGAGGTCGCATCCATTCCAGGTTTCTCTTCGTGTTCCGCCTTGTTTGAGGTATATCCCTTAGTGGGGGCAGCAGTGGCGTGGGGCGAGCAGTGGAGGAACTGCACAGTACTATTTCTCACGGACAATACGGCAGTTGTGGACATCGTCATAAAGGGCAGGTCTAGTTCCAAACTGGTCATGTCATTCGTGAGGAGGTTCGTCTGGTTGTCTCTGACGCACAATTTTCGTTTTGTATGCAGGCACATCAGTGGAGAATGCAATGTCGCTGCAGACGCCTTATCCCGCCTTAATTTTCCACTTTTCTTTCAGGTTTGTCCAGGGGCAGATCTCTCGCCGACACCAATTCCGCACCAGGCCCAGCTGCGCTTGGATTAGTCTCGCATCTCACCGTAGCTAAGACACTGATGGCTAAATCCTTGTCCCACAATACCCTGCGGGCATATAAGACAGCGTGGCGCCTGTTCCAGAAATATGAAAATACCTACCCGGCCGCAGGCCTGGGACCTATCACTCACCTACTGGGTTTTGTTGGGTTTTGCCACTCTCAATTACACTTATCCTATAGTACGGTTAAATTATACCTGGCAGGTATTTAGCACCACCGGTACAGCCTATATCCGGAACTAGCGTCACTTTTCTCTGCCCACTCTATCAAAGCGGCGTTGAAGGGTTTGCGCAAGACGTCTGTCGCAAAACGACAGGTGCGTCAGCCCTTTACCGGCCGCTTGTTCAGGTTGGTGACAGACAAGCTACAGGGCGAACCATTCGGCCCACAGGTTAGCGCGCTGGTAGTAACAGCATTGTATCTGGCCTTCTATGGGTTCCTCAGGCCAGGTGAGCTAATGGGCGCCAACACGCTGGCCGGGTGCTTGCAGAAAGGTCAGCTCGTCCGGCGCGGGTCCATCTATGTGCTCACCTTGGCCTCAACCATAACGGCACGGCCCGGAGAGTCGGTGGAGGTCAGATACTTCCCCACGGCCAATAGGTGGTGTCCGGTACGTGCCTTTGATGCTTGGCTCCTCAGCATTGAATCCGAGCCGACATCTTCTCCCCTACTCGCACTAGGCAATACCCGGCTAACCATCGCGGTCTTTCTTAAATACGTGCGGGTGCTGCTGGCAGGGTCAGGGGTCGATCCCCTCTCAATCACAGGACATTCCTTACGCATTGGCGCGGCAGCCGCGGCGTCCCTGCATAAGGTGCCGGCACATATTATTAAACAGTTGGGTCGCTGGAGTTCCGCATGTTACATGCGGTATATCCCGGATCCGCATAACGAAATGTCACTGGCTTTTCAAGTGTTGGTGTTGTAATTTTGGTTATTAAAGCTTTTCAACACTCCTACGCATGGTTCTTTTTGGCCCCTTTAGGCTACCCTTCTATAAGCAGTTCCGGCACAACTCTGCTGCTTCTAGTAGGCAGGGGAGGGTAGGCTTAGGTAGGGTATCCTCTCAGCATGAGCCGATCCGAGCACAAGTGGTAGGCAATTGAGAGTGCCGGATTTGTGTGAGGGGGAGGCGGGGCGTTCACTATTTAAACCTGGCCCTCCTGCCCCCACTTGTCGGTTTGAACACTTTCAACCCACCCAGGAGCCCTCCCTTCTTTCAGGGCTCATCATTGGGGTAGCCCCCTTTAGGCTACCCTTCTATAAGCAGTTCCGGCACAACTCTGCTGCTTCTAGTAGGCAGGGGAGGGTAGGCTTAGGTAGGGTATCCTCTCAGCATAAGCCGATCCGAGCACAAATAGAGTGTTCCAATATATTGCAATTGTGCAAATTGGCAATTAATGATGCGCATATTTAGGCGCAATACGTGCAACTTCACATTTTATTATGTCTGACTATGACTACATATTACTGATTGCTGCACTAAATATTGTTGTGAACTTGTGACATCACAGCACTATATCTGTAGCATGTATGGACAGCAGAACCTATCACACTACCTAACACCAGGCCATTTTTTCTGGCGGAACGCCATGGTACAGGAAACAAATGCTCCTGTACCGCGGACCAAACAGAGCTCGGCCACGCTACACTAGAGGTGACAGGAGGAAGGGGGGAGGAATGAAAATGAGAGTGACACGTGGGGGGAATGGAAATGAGAGTGACAAGGGGGGGAATGGAAATCAGTGACAAGGGGGGGGGGGATTAAATGAGAGTGACACGTGGAGGAATGAAAATGAGAGTTACAAGAAGGGAATGGAAATGAGAGTGACAAGGGGGATGGAGGAAATGAGAGTGACAAGGGGAGAAAATGGAAATGAGAGTGACAAGGGGGCGGAGGAAATGAGTGTGACAAGGAAGGCAATGGAAATGAGAGTGACAAGGGGTGGGGAATAGAAATGAGAGTGACAATGGAGGGGGGAATGGAAATAAGAGAGACAAGGGAGGAGGGAATAGAAATGAGAGTGACAAGGGAGGGGGGAATGGAAATGAGAGTGACAAGGGAGGGGGGAATGGAAATGAGAGTGACAAGGGGGGGGGAATGGAAATGAGAGTGACAAGGGGGTGGAGGAAATGAGAGTGACAAGGGGGAGAGATGGAAATGAGAGTGACAAGGGGGAGAGGAGGAAATGAGAGTAACAAGGGGGAGAAATGGAAATGAGAGTGACAAGGGGGAGAAATGGAAATGAGAGTGACAAGGGGGAGAAATGGAAATGAGAGTGACAAGGGGGAGATGGAAATGAGAGTGGCAAGGAGGGGGGAATGGAAATGAGAGTGACAAGGGGGAATGGAAGTGAGAGTGACAAGGGGGGAATGGAAATGAGAGTGACAAGGGGGGGGATGGAAATGAGAGTGACAATGGAGGGGGGAATGGAAATGAGAGAGACAAGGGAGGGGGGAATAGAAATGAGAGTGACAAGGGAGGGGGGAATGGAAATGAGAGTGACAAGGGAGGGGGGAATGGAAATGAGAGTGACAAGGGGGGGAAATGGAAATGAGAGTGACAAGGGGGTGGAGGAAATGAGAGTGACAAGGGGGAGAGATGGAAATGAGAGTGACAAGGGGGGGAGGAAATGAGAGTGACAAGGGGGAGAAATGGAAATGAGAGTGACAAGGGGGGGAGGAAATGAGAGTGACAAGGGGGAGATGGAAAAGAGAGTGGCAAGGAGGGGGGAATGGAAATGAGAGTGACAAGGGGGAATGGAAGTGAGAGTGACAAGGGGGGAATGGAAATGAGAGTGACAAGGGGTGGGGGATGGAAATGAGAGTGACAAGGGGGGGGGAAGGAAATGAGAGTGACAAGGGGGGGGATGGAATGAGAGTGACAAGGGGGGGGGAATGGAAATGAGAGTGACAAGGGGGGGGGGAGGGAAATCAGTGAAAGGGGGGGGGGATGGAAATGAGAGGACACGGGGGGATGAAAATGAGAGTGACAAGGGGCTAGTGGAAATGAGAGTGACAGGGGGGGGAATAGAAATGAGAGTGACAAGGGGGGGGGGAATGGAAATGAGAGTGACAAGGGGGGAAGGAAATGAGAGTGACAAGGGGGGAATGGAAATGAGAGTGACAAGGGGGGAATGGAAATGAGAGTGACAAGGGGGGAATGGAAATGAGAGTGACAAGGGGGAAGGAAATGGAATGAGATGAGGGTGAAAGGGAGGAATGGAAATGAGAGTGACAAGGGGGGAATGAAATGAGAGTGACAAGGGGGGAATGGAAGGAAAATGATGACAAGGGGGATGGAGGAAATGAGGAGTGACAAGGTGGGTGGAGGGGA